>NC_142792.1:9560000-9757500 GCF_988280905.1 Pimephales promelas | reverse complement strand
GCCTTCTGGATGCTCTCCTCTGCACTAGCTTTCTCTAATGCAAGGATTCTGCTCACCTCATCCTTTACCAGGGCTTGAGCTTCTGCCTGGGCCTGTGCATGAACCCGGGACCTTTCCTTCTCCAGCCTAAACGTAATGCAGCACAGAACACAGAAAAAACATCAGATGCATCTTCTGGTCTACATCACTGCATTTCAAATACTGTACTACATACTAGGAATATCAATAGTACTGGTACCTCAATACAAACTCAACATTATTATTATTATTTTTTTTTTCATTGGCTGATTTTTTGGCAAAATGGTTGTTTGTTTGATTGACTGACTGGTCGTTTGTTAGTTTGACTGACTGGTCATTTGTTTGATTGACTGACTGGTCGTATGTTTGATTGACTGACTGGTTGTTTGTTTGTTTGACTGACTAGTCTTTTGTTTGTTTGACTGACTGATCGTTTGTTTGTTTGACTGACTAGTCGTTTGTTTGTTTGACTGACTGGTCGTTTGTTTGTTTGACTGACTGGTCGTTTGTTTGTTTGACTGACTGGTCGTTTGTTTGTTTGACTGACTGGTCGTTTGTTTGTTTGACTGACTGGTCGTTTGTTTGTTTCTTTGACTGACTGGTCGTTTGTTTGTTTGTTTGACTGACTGGTCTTTTGTTTGTTTGACTGACTGGTCGTTTGTTTGTTTGACTGACTGGTCGTTTGTTAGTTTGACTGACTGGTCGTTTGTTTGATTGACTGACTGGTCGTTTGTTTGATTGACTGACTGGTCGTATGTTTGATTGACTGACTGGTCGTTTGTTTGTTTGACTGACTGGTCGGTTGTTTGTTTGACTGACTGACTGGTTGTTTGTTTGGTTGACTGGTTGTTTGTTTGATTTATTGAGTGATTGACTGACTGGTTGTTTTTTTGTTTGTTTGACTGACTGACTGACTGGTTGTTTTTTTTGTTTGTTTGACTGACTGACTGGTTGTTTGTTTGTTTAACTGACTGGTTGTTTGTTTGTTTTGACTGACTGACTGACTGACTGACTGACTGTTTGTTTGTTTGTTTGTTTGTTTGTTTGTTTGTTTGTTTGTTTGTTTGACTGACTGACTGTTTGGGTGATTGATTGATTGCTTGAGTGATTGATTGAGTGAGTGAGTGAGTGAGTGAGTGATTGATTGATTGATGATTGATTGATTGATTGATTGATTGCAAAACTAACATTTCTGAAATCAAATAGGTGGCTGCTTTCGAATGACAATTGAATGCACTTCAAAATGTCCTTCAAAATCCTTCAAAATGTCCATCGTGGTGAGGTATTAATTCAAAAACAGTTGATTATGCCTTAAGAGGCAGGACAAAACAAACAAACAAAAATAAAGTAAAAAATATTGGATCATTAAGCTTGTAGTGTAAATGCTGCCTAATAGGTCTGCCACTGTCTATTCTGTTGCTGATAATAAATTACAACAACAATATTGACAACAAAAAAGGAAAGCACTCAATGTTCTTGGCTGGATAATTTTAAGAGGTTTAATAAGCCTTCTACAATCAAAAATGAACAACATTAGCCCTGAAAAAGAAAAACCGTACAGCTAATTTTAATTACAGGCCTGCATCTCAGTCAAACTCAGACAGCACTGAATCACTATTAATGCATTATATCTAATAATAATGCACTAAAGACTATTCCAGAAATTTAATTAGGAAAAAAATTGAAGGCTGCATGTCATTTTTTCACTCTAATTAGTTAATATTCATATTAATATGTAAATTTTCAAAAATAAATGATTGAGTTCAAATTGCGCATTGGTATGACTTTCAACTTGCATTATTGTGAAACCCATTACTAACAAGTTCTTAAAAATCTCAATAATACGATTAATAAAGTTAAACACAGAAAAATGCTTTTATTCACAGCTTGGGATGAATATGAATATGAAATATGAAAAAAAAGACCAAAAGTACCAGCCTCAAGGTAGAGAAGTGCTCCTAAATCATGTGAGATTTTAAATATGGTGTCTCATTTGAAGTTGTTTTAATAGGTGTGCGGCTGTAAAGAATCTTTGATGTTTTCAAGATAATCCTGCGGAGCTATTTGGAATTTTGAGCAAGAATGTTGAGAGACTTTATGAGCTGTCATCCGGTTCTCACAGTTGCCTAGCAACCTCAGCTGCACCATCAAGCAGGAGGTTTTGATTTGTAAAGTAAACTCAGGCAAGACACAAACTGTAATCTGCGATGCTGTGTTTTCAATCAAACAGCAGCCATGTAAAAAAAAGAAGAAGAAAGAAACCAAAGAGAAAAGGGCAATAAGGGAGTGTATAATTATAAATGTTACCGAAACGAACACAAACAAGCATGTCAGATTTCCAAAGATGTGCTTAAAGTTCCACAAATGTTTGAGAAATATGAAGAAACCAAGATACTGAGAAAGCACAAAGGGTTAGTCTTCAACGACAACAAAAAGAAGCAATTCCACGAAACTATTAAACAAATGAAGTCATTTTAAATTATTTTTCAAGTAATGGTCATTGAAGGTGGTGGGAGTGCTCAACCCTCTCAAAATGTTGATGGTCAATCTCAAGAGGTATATGTTCCTATTCATTTTGTATAAGCCTTTGACGATTGAGAGTACTATATTCATGGAATATGCCAGAAGTCAACATAAAACTATGATTATGTTGTAAAAATAAAATTAAATATTTGGTGTCGTCCTGTGGTGTGAATACACACATCATTGAGCATTTTGTTCTCCTGAGAAAAGTGAGAGCGACTCCAGCCATGTCCAGTCTCAGACTACTGAACTGAACACACATCAGCACAACACATCCATCATTACTTCCCTCTCTGGTATTGTGTGTGTTTATCCCATCTTCCAGTACTAAAAATAGGCCAAAAGCGTCAAGTGAGCACAATGGTGTCGCTTGCAGGGCAAAAACACAGGCCACTCAAATACAATTATGCTCATCTCAAAAAAGAAAAAATTATAGGCTGCAATTATGATATGTGCACCAATCCGCAATGCAAAACAACAACACTATTCCCTTCCTTATCCATGATTAATGCAGGTAGTTGAGGACCTGTAAAGCCATTCTATAGCAATACTAAATCTTAGAAATAGGCAGATGAATATTTCATGACAGGAAGAGAACGCCACATTGAGGAAGACGCATTCATCGGAGCTAAAATAAATGAGCCGTACCATCCTTTGATTGGAAAGACTTGAAGAAACCACTTCCAAGCTTCCAAATATCCTGAGCAACTTCCAATGAAAAGGCCCATTGACAGAGACCATGACCTTAAAATCAAATAACGGCAAACCAAAAAGTTTCTAAATAATTCAAGCTATATTTCAGGAACCCATCTCACTCTCTCCATTGCTATAAATAAACTATGCTTTGATAATGTCAGCCAGACAGTACCTGAACTATTCGGCTGTTCTTTAGAGTTCTGTGGTTGTTTGATGTTCCACTGTACCCATGCACAAACCCCTCGATTCTAAGCTTAAAACTCTGCAAAGAAATGCCGTTCGCTTAGAGACTCGTTTTGTGCGTATAATGGTTTGCTATAATTTACTATCCTTTAAAACCGCACACCTCTGTACACCTGCAGGAGGCGATCTCATTCCCCTCCGCTATCACTCCATCTGTCGGCTCCCTCCTGCAATTTAAATCGCGTATTCGGGACAAAACGGATTCTGACACGCGAGTACTAAAGTTATAGAATGTTTCCCTCTTCGATAGCATTTAAAGGAGCCATGCATTATTAATGAAGCAAAATAATGTGCAAGAATGTAGGGTTTGAATATTTCATGACCCACCACCCCACAGTCATGTGGCTGTTCCTTTACAGCTCTCACTTGGGGGGGATTTGTTCCTCTAGGAAAACTCTTAGAGACTGATGCTGTAATTGTCAAATAATGAACAAACGCATGTGCGTCTGTTGCTTTAATTACATAATTTGTCTTGGGCAGTAGTGGAGCTCTAGCTGTGCCCTCTGATGGATTCAGTGCAGGAACTTTTTTTTTTTAGATTACAATTTTTGTTAGATCATTTTTAACAGATATGAAGAGCCAATCCTCATCCTGAAGTTGGAATAGAAAAGAGACGAATAAATAAAGCAAATGGTGATTAAGTCACACGGTGACATGGATGAAATGAAAACAAACACACAGGCACCCATGCCTCTGGGGAGAGGGAACATACGCCTGCATTTCAGCTGTGAAACGATAGTGTATGTGCGAGAGCTGCAGGGTGGACTGTGACAACGAGTGAATATAACATGTGGTTATGCACTAATGCATTTATTAATATGCATATTGAAGATATAGTTCAGGGGAAAATAAAGCTCACATTCAAGTTAGGACTTCTTTCTTCTGCAAGATACTTGCCACTTCTTTCATATAATGTGAGCAAGTGAGGCTATAAAGCTCCACAATAACTAAAAAGCACTTTAAAAGTAGTCCATATGTAATTATATTTCAAGTCATCTGAAGTCACTAGGATAGCTTTACATGAGGAACAGACTGAAACTCACTAATAAAATGTTCACTAATAACCTTTACATTTGTACTTATACATACAAACAGCATAACTGATGCTCACGAAAAGGATTATTAGGAACACCATACTAATACTATGTTTGACACCCCTTTTGCCAGAACTGCTTTAATTCTACGTGGCATTGATTCAACAAGGTGCTGAAAGAATTCTTTAGAAATGTTGATGGCCTATATTGATAGGATAGCATCTTGCAGTTGATGGAGATTTGTGGAATGCACATCCAGGGCACGAAGCTCCCGTTGCTCCACATCACAAAGCATCTGGTGACTGTGGGGGCCATTTTAGTACAGTGAACTCATTGTCATGTCCAAGAAACCAATTTGAAATGATTCGAGCTTTGTGACATGGTGCATTATCCTGCTGGAAGTAGCCATCAGAGGATGGGTACATGGTGGCCATAAAGGGACAGACATGGTCAGAAACAATGCTCAGGTGGGCCGTCACATTTAAACGATGCCCATTTGGCACTAAGGGGCCGGAAGTGTGCCAAGAAAACATCCCCCACACCATTACACCACCACCACCAGCCTGCACAGTGGTAACAAGGCATGATGGATCCATGTTCTCATTCTGTTTCCACCAAATTCTGACTCTACCATCTGAATGTCTCAACAGAAATCGAGACTCATCAGACCAGGCAACACAGTCTTCAACTGTCAAATTTTGGTGAGCTCTTGTAAATTGTAGCCTCTTTTTCCTATTTGTAGTGGAGATGAGTGGTACCCGGTGGGGTCTTCTGCTGTTGTAGCCCATCCTCTTCAAGGTTTTGCGTGTTGTTGTTTCACAAATGCTTTGCTGCATACCTCGGTTGTAACAAATGGTTATTTCAGTCAAAGTTGCTCTTCTCTCAGCTTGAATCAGACGGCCCATTCTCCTCTGACCTCTAGCATCAACAAGGCATTTTCGCCCACAGGACTGCCACATACTGGATGTTTTTCCCTTTTCACATCATTCTTCTGGTTGATAAGATAATTGCATTAATGAGAAATTGAACAGGTATTCATAATAATCCTTTAGGTGAGTGAAAAAAAACTTTTCAAAAGTTCCACTCCCTGGTTGACTAAGTAAATAATTAACTGAAAAAAATAAGTGTAAATAAAATAAAAATCCAAATAAATATGGTAATAGTCAAAATAATTAACAGGTAAATAGCTAAAAAAAACAAATAAATGGCTAAATAAAAACTAATAATAAAGCAAGCAAGCTGTAATGAGCAGAGGAGAAGGAGCTGTTGTTTGAGGTGAGGTCAGAGGTGTTGAGAATGGGTTCATGCCCTAAAATGCACCCCGTCTCTGTCTGTGTCCCCGAGGACTGTGTGTAATCCTTAGTGAGTCTCTGCGTGGCTAAG
This sequence comes from Pimephales promelas, assembly GCF_988280905.1. NCBI lineage: Eukaryota > Metazoa > Chordata > Actinopteri > Cypriniformes > Leuciscidae > Pimephales > Pimephales promelas. The sequence continues at coordinate 9,751,603 of NC_142792.1, read as the reverse complement.
AGCTGAGGTCTTTCTGCTGATGCAGCATTGCACAGGTCAGCCAAGCCCAGTCTGTGCTTCTGATCTGCAGAACGGTTCTGCTCCAGTGCCTGCTGCAAATCTCCCATTAGAAAGGACCTTATACACAAGCCTCTGCAGCAGAAACACAAACACACAAAGACCATCTTCTGCAGTTTATCCATACACATGTAAACATGCGATTTTTCAACTAGATTTTATCGAGATGCATTCATTTATTTTTGGTTTAGATTTGTTTGCTGCTGCTATATGCGACAGACGCATTTGGTGTTTGGTGAGTCACACACTCAAGCATCTTACACTCTGAGCATTACATTTTACTTGAGAAATACTTTTAAAAGGTTTAAATAACTTTCAAAAAAAAAAAAAAACATCCTGAACCCTGCATTCTGTTTCACTCTATTGTGCTCCATCTAGCAGTCGTTCAGACAAACCCACCCACTATTTTTTTAAACTAGTTTTCTGATCCTTAACCTCCTACATTTAATAGCATATATTCACACTATCAAGCCAAAGCGAATGGCCCCACAACACAAAACACATTATATATCATGATACACACTTGTAACAATATATCTATCTCAGTTATATTTGAATCAGAAATAGAAAAAGTATATGGATACCGAGGTATGTACAGTATGTGAGTGCAAGGTTTATCAGAAATAGCACATCATGGAAGGCCAGCACCGTGCTAGTGCTAATAAATGGTAGCCATTAGTTACTGACCCTACCTAAGACTGACACACGTTCAGATGCGCTAGTTAAGTGGCTGTGAAGAAATAAAGCAAAGGAAGACATGTAAACACTGTGAAAGAAGTGAAGCAATGTGTACTTCACATAAAATCACACCTTATACGTGTCTTTAATGAACCGCCCACTGCCATGAAGGCAGCTAGATTAAAGGTCACTGCTAAATTAAGTTGGCAGTGTCTGACAAATCTACCAGCGGATTCATCTCCGCAATTCTGCTCTTCTAAATGGCATTTGAGGATCGCATACAGATTTAGCTCATGGTAAAAGTGGAAATACAGCCCACCTGTAATGTAAATGAAATCAAAAGAATCAGTACTGCAAAAAAAAGGGGAATAATTAAAAAAAAAGAAAGAAAGAATAAAAAAAATAGGAAAAAAAACAAAACAAAACAGCAAAACAAAAGCTAAAGCAAAGCAAAAAAAGAAAAAGAAAATCAGATTAGTTGAACCAGCTGTTCACCAATCTAACTGACTGAATCGGGAAAGGGAGAAATACAACAATGAAGAAAGGACACAACAATGGTCCACCTGAAGGTGAGGATGGAGATTGCCAATATAAGGTCTTCAAACCCAAAGCCAGAGGCTAATTTCATTCATTCAATCCTGCAATCTCGTAAGGGCACTTTTAAAACAACACATTCTAGGGGAGACTGAAAGAGGAATGAAAGAAGAAATGGGAGTTGGAGAAAGCTAAATGGAAGACAACATTAAGGACAATATTGATTCTGTCCTTCCAAGCATGACATCATGGTCAATAAAGCGCCTACTTTCCCTTAATGGCGTTGCCTGGGCGATAGGATGGAGCACTTTTCCTGAGTTGCCTCAACAACAATGCTGTAAAACAACACACCGTGCCCTTAAATTTACTTTTATAGCCAACAGAAAATAAACTTCCTGTCAATAGTCATTTCAGCAGGTCAGAGTGTTGGCCTTGTTGAGAATAACAGTATAAGAGGTACCGCCGTTGACAAGGACGTGAGACTCAAAGCTGGCACATCCATCACAAGCTTTAGATGAATAAAATGGAGTGAGTAGTTAAGGAACTTGAACTTTATAGAAGTAAAGCGTGGCGGTGCAACTAAAAGCTTTGGAAAAAAGATGACTGATGTAGAGATATTAAATGCACATGATCTACACAGACAGAGAAAAAGACAAAAAAAGGAAAACGAAGCCCTCACCGGTTGAAGCTAATAGATCATCATATATGAAGAAATTAACTCCACCCTGACTCCCACTCCCTCGCTTACATGCATGATTAATTGCTTTCACAAAAAAAGAGAAAGAAATATGAAAAAAATGTGCTCAGAAAAAGAGGAAAATGGATCCAGACAAAGCACAGACAGGTCTGTGCCCCAGTTTGACTGTTGATAAGACAAAATTCTCATTAACGCACAGCTTCTCTGTCTTGTACTGAATTAATCAAGAGTTTGTACCTCAGCTCATAAACTTGGCCGGGCCGTCGCATGGCTTTCATTTGAACGTTGTGGAGGATGCATTTCTCCACATAGAAAAATTTAAATCTAATGTTTAAGTCAGAGGAGAACAAATGTTTTGAATAAATAAAACCTAACCTGAACTAGACTGGGCTCATTTTTAGTTCATTTAGAGAGGTGCTAATGTTTATATTCATGTATCTATGGTGCATGAATGAAAGAGAAACTAGCTAGAACATGTTTTTTTCTATGGATTTCGTGCTTAATAACTTGAAAAGCTAGATCACATTGATATTGATATTAGCTTGTATATAATAATATTCAGGCCAATATTCAATAATTCAATATTAATGTTTATTTACATGGTGTAGTAAGTAGGGATGTGCCAAACGACTAATTTCATTAACGCCTAAACAGAAATTTTGTGTAAGTTGACATGTAGTTGCAAAGTTACTTATAGTTAAGGCAGTGTCTAAAGTGGACCATCAAAGTAAAATGTTCTATAATTTATTTCTTTTTATCATACATTGTGCATGCATATAAAGTGTATATGTATATGCTAATTTAACAAAAGGCCTAAATGGACTACTTGCACAACTACCTTTACGTTCTACTTATTACTGAGGAGTTTACAGTATCAGCGTTCAGCGTACCTTCATTATAGACAGTTACTCATGAGAACGCAGATTATTACTTCGTTTTATGGATGTCAATTGATTAAAACAATGAATCATGTTCTCTGCGTTAATATGCATTATCTTGAATCTGATGAATATTAACCGGCAACAGACCAGTGCTCGTCTTCTCATTAACAGTGTTTCTCTCTTACTGATTATATTTCATGCCTGTTGAGGTTACATTTTTAAATGAATTTGACTGGTAAATAGGATTGCTTGTGTGCGTTGGTGCCCTTATTCCAGTCTTTTAAATATTTCATACAAATAAATTAATGGTTTGTACTGATATTATTCATCAGGTCCCACACATTACGACATCGGACACTTGTTTAGATGAACACTGACACCCTGTGTTGAAATAATGACGTATGCTTTCTCAGATTGCCTTGTGTTGAATTAAAACTTTGTGTTCCATTGAGTTCTGAAAATCTCCAGCTTTTAGAGTTTTTATAAATGGCATTCAGTCAACTAGTTAGTGCCATTTCAAAACAGGAGTGCATTACAAAGCTCAGTGCAAATAGGCCATAGTAGACATTTCAATACTTTCAAAGACACTAATTTCAGACAGGTGATCTGAGCTCTTTAGTGACTATTGGTAGAGTAAATGTGTGCATTGATAGTCACCGCTGGTTGAGTTCCTCTTGTGCCTTTCTCCTCTCTTCCTCCAGGCCTTTCTCCAGCTCTTCAGTGATCTTCCTTCTCAGTTCAAACTCACCCACTAAACAGAAGACAAAACATACACATTAGATGATGAGCTACTGCTAGTACATTTACTCCTGTCATAAAAAAGGAAATGTCCTAAGGATAACCAAGTTGAAAATTTTATTGTACACTTAAAGTTTCCATAACATTTTAGTTTAGGGTCTAATTCTCACTATTAACTAGTTGCTTATTAGCATGCATATTACTATATTGGCTGTTTTTTAGTACTTATAAGCACATATTAATGCCTTATTCTGCATGACCATTTTCTACATCCCTAATCCTACCCAATACTTAAGCTTTATTACCTTACTAACTATTAATAAGCAGTAATTAGGGGTCATAGTTAATAGTGAGAATTGGACCCTAAACTAAAGTGTGACTGAAGTTTCTTTGAGGCAGTTTGTACTTGTTTTTAAAGAAATTCGAAAGCAATATAGTGAGGTAGGATGTTATTTTCAGCCCTCAAGACATCTCTGCCTTATGAGGCAAAGCAAAACACTTTCAAACACAAATCAAAGCTAAACTTCTCACAACTTAGTGTTGTTATCAACACTGTCACAGTCAAACATGTCAGTGTGTGTCCTGTTCTTTATCTGGATGGTTAATTGTCTGTGAAAGCACTGCAGAGATATAAAATGGACAAACTCGTAGCCTCCAGGTGAAAAAAGCAGTATAACAGCACTGCAGAGGCCTGGAGCTAATGCATGACAGGAAGTCCAAGTGTTACAGATGGAGACACTGGCTTAGTTTGTGTAAACCACCAGTTTTTGGTCTAAAAATAAATATATAAATAAATAAAAGTATTAAAGCAATCATTCCTCACAGACACATTCAAGTCAAATCTTTTGTCACAAATCCAAGTCAAGTCTTTCATGGCAAAGTCTAAAAGGAAGCATATGAGGTTTTACTTCAATAATAAGATCACTTTATCATTAGGAACTCAAGTATTTATATGAAATTAAGTATTTATTATTCACTAAGTAGGCAAGTGATGGATCATTTACCTAAAGAAAAACCTCACTGAACAAAAGCACAAATATCTGAACTTTTTCCCATAGTAAATAAAACTATTAAGTAGTCATTTGTCAAAGTTGTCAAAGATGTCAAAGTAGACATTTGTTCCCGGAAAGCCAATGAAGAACATTTTGCAAATGTATCACATTGTAACTTAGAGTGGAATTGCTGACAACTCGTTTGGCAGTACAGAATTGATTATTTCTTTTAGGAGACAATTACTTTATTTGTCATGCACTTTGCAGACCTTTTACATTCACAAAAATCTATATTACACACTGCATGAATAGTAATATTTGGAAAAAAAAAAAAAAGTACTTTAATATACTCAGGAAAGGAAGTCGTAGTAGCTGTTAGTAGTTTAAAGTGATGTTTTATAAGCAGCCACCGGAAGGAGTAGTCAGGCGCCATATGGTTCGGTTGCGTAACAATGTTCATTTTAGAAACAATTTGAGACTGTAAAGCCAAGAGAGGAAACCTGTTGGGAGAGAAACACTTAAAAGTTATCACTTACACCAAGCTCCTTCAAGACTAATGAGAAATCTTCCTGTTACCGTGACAATGCCGAAGAGGGAAACAAAATTAATTGTGGACGCTGGCAGAACATTTATCAAACAGCAGGGTAGTGTAATGGATACAGGCAGACAGGTGCTGTTTAACCTCAATCCCACTAGATAGAGTACCATCAAATTAAAGATATGGTGTAATAACAGAGATTCTCCACCTGTAAAACAGGGCAATCCGATTTGTCGATATAACGGTTTCCCTTCCACTTTTTGTGCCTACACAAAAGCAAACAAATGTCAAGTATATGTATGTACAGTATAGTACAGTATGTATGTACAATGTACAGTATATATATATATATAAATAAATATATATATATATATATATATATATATATATATATACACACACACACATATATAAATATATATATATATATATATACATATAAATATATATGTGTGTGTGTGTCTGTGTGTTTGTACATAAAATTCTAGTAAAGACTTGTAGGATCACTTAATAAATAAATCAATAAAAAAAAATTATATATTATTAGTTATATTTTCATTTTAAAAATGAATTGCGATTAATCGCATCCAAAATAAAAGTCTGTGTTTACATAATATATTTGTGTGTGCTGTATATAATTATTTTGTATATATAAATACACACACATGCATGTATATACTTAAGAAAATGAGTTATTCATATATAAAATATTTATATAATATAGATTACGTATTTATACATACATATATATATATATATATATATATATATATATATATATATATATATATGTATACAGAATTTAAGTGCAAATAATTCTTAAATATATACATGCATGCATAGGTACAAAATAATTATATACAGCACACACAAATATATTATGTAAACACAGACTTTTATTTTGGATGCGATTAATCGCAATTCATTTTTGCACAGCCCTATTTTTAGATATTTTATATTATATTATAAATATATTACAGCATATAAGAATATAATATACAAATATATGTATTGTTTTATTTATTATGAAATATGTAACCATTTATTTTACTTAAATATACTTATTCATTATTTAAGGCAACTGGATTAGTGCAATTTTGGTATATGTGTGGTTTTAGTTCTAAATTTTATCCCAAATTTAAATTACATTTTGGTGTAAAAAATATTGATTTAATCAGATAAGTAGCATGAATGATTCACAAACAGACGTTATGCACAAATACATGCCTACACACGGTTAGTGAATGAGACCCCCTGTTTCTTAGCTTCTCAGAGTCGTTCTTTTTTTCTCTTTTCTTTTCCATCAGGCTTAAGACTTTTCTACAGTGTCACACATTTATTCAGGCTCTAGGTTCCCATAATTCATTAATTTAAGCTGGGCTTTAATATTTAAAAAGGATAAAGAAAGGAGTTCTGTGGATTCAAAGGATAACCAGCTCGTATGGTAAAACATCATCTGAAAGTCTTCCGGGGCTTTTTCGCAGGAGGTCACCGAGAAGTTCAGAACGACATTAACCGTCTGGGTGGCCGTGTCACTCCTGAGTGAGAACAGTAATCCTTAAAGATGAAAAACTCATCATCTTTAGATATTTCGCTCTCTTTCACTCCCTCCATCATTCTCTGCAGAAATTTTCAAAAGTAGCTTGCGGGCAGTCGGGAGAGAGATAACAGACAGAGACAGATTGCGTGTCTCATAAGATGTTTCATTAATCTCCAGACCTGAGAAGGGGAGGAGCTAATCTAAACCATTACACGATCCTCACGATCCAACTTAAACGAGCCTCAACGTCTTTCTACACACATGAAGAGACAGGAATATCAAACAATGAGATCTTTCTTAGTCTCATCCTACACTTTCATCTTCTCAGATTTCATGGAAGTTTTCATGAAGCTACATGCAAATGGGGCAAAAAGATCATTTCCTCAAGGAGCTACTTAATATGTAACGGAAAGAAGTGTATGTTTATGTATGGCTGAGACAAAGAAGGATTTGTGCGCTGGTAATTAGAGCGTAATGGAAAACGGTGTGTGGGCCCTGCGTATGAATATTCATGGTACGCTGAGAACGTGTAGGAGGATCAACCTTGACCACTGTCTAATCACCGTGCGCAGGGACTCTGCCGTGATTTAGTGACGGACTCGATCATCCACAGCTTCTCTTAATACCTCCACTCGTGGGCGCACATAATCAATGTCCCTCATTAAGGTCACAGCCTTTGACCTCAGAGGATGAGCTGAGCCTCTTAAGGCAAGAAGAGCTGTGACAAAGAGACACAATTTAACAAGTGAGTCATCAGCAAATGGCACAGCATTCAATTTAGTTGAGGCTTAATCTTTCAGTATGGTCATTTTTAATAGAGGCAGATACTAAGTTTCAGTAAGCATTGTTTGGTAATTATTCATATTTTCACAAAAAAAGATATGTAGGTGATTAAAACAGGACATTTTTTTAACTATTCTGCCCTACAAAATGCACAAATTGCACATTCTGCCAAAAAATTATGACCAAAACCAGGTCTCAGACCACAATCCGTACTGTGACAAACTTGTTTGCCTCATCTATGCAAAAATTTTTGTTATGCAATATCACTTTTTTCCTAAAAAAATTAAATAAGCATTTAAAAGCTAATTTAAATAAGCATTCGATTCAATACGCCTTTTTCTATGATTTAAATGCTGTATGCAATAGACAATAGAACAAGAAATACAGAAAATAACTATGTAAGCCTAATGACAAAGTTCATTGTTTAATTGCTTTCAAATATTGCAACATTATTCAAGACAACAAAACCTGGAAAAACAGAAAATCTGTACTTTTTTCCTCATTAAAACATTATTAAAAACTTTATTATTATTATTATTATTATTATAATTATTATTATTATTTAAGCAAGTGACAGTTTTATAGAAATGTAACGTTCTATACAGCAGTTTTTCAATTAATAAAAATAAATAGCAAAATAAATAAAAAATATATTTATTTATTTATTTAGACACATAAGCATATACATATATATATATATATATATATATATCTTGAATATATATATACATGCATGTGTGTGTATTTATATATACAAAATAATTATACACACTACACACATATATTATGTAAGCACAAACTTCTATTTTGGATGCAATTAATCATTTCACGGTCCTAAAATTATATATATATATATATATATATATACACACACACACACGTACTTTATACAAAATTAATATTATAAATAAATATAAATATTTGATATATTAATAACACATTTTTCTTAAATATATATATATACATATGTGTGTCTTTATATATAAATAATTATACACACACATATATTAGTGATTCATCATTTCACAGCCCTAAATAAAAGATCAAATGTTTTAGCAAGTTTCCCAAGTTTCACTGGCTGTGTGATGAGAATTACGGGGTTATGCTATTCACTGTCATTGTATTACATAATCCCAGAATACATATTTATAGTAAAACACAAAAGTGTTTCTGTCATCATTATACCAAGGAAAGCGCGAGCCAGCAAGAAAAACGAACACGTGGGACGGAGAAACCATGAGACAGATTGAGATGTAGGGAGTTTTAGATAGACGGATAGAGAAAAAAACAAGTGTGTGTGAGAGAGCCTCCACGGTAGAGCTCATTAAGCAGATCTGTGTCTCATTAACAGGGAGCTGTCTCGTTATGTGTGATGCGGGCGTCTCTTTTTCCCTCTCTGTAAGTAGAGCCAGTTCATATAGTGTCAGCTCCAGCCCACAGACTGCAGGTTACACCACTATTATGGGCCGAGAGGGCGTGAACAGAGATTTTCACACGTATTTGAGCTGACAGCCACTGTTTCAATACATATTAGATGAGCTTCATTATGTGTAGGTGGGCGCATCTCAAAGAATCTCAAAGCTCAAAGACATGGAGGAAACGTCCAAGTCCATTTTTAGCATGTGCTGTACGACAAAAGGATACATTGTGTGTTAACGTTATAAATACACAACGTGATTAAAAAACATTTTGCTGCACTATCCTCAATACTAGCCCAAAATACCAGAGCACCAAAACCGGTCTTAGATTGCATACATGATCGGGACTTCTAGGCCCTGTTTACACCTGGTATTGACAAGAGGAAAATGCTAAATGCAGGTGTAAACTGGGTCTAAAGCGTTTTGAGTTTGAGATTTTTAATCCCAGATATTTTATCAAAAGTTATTGAGTATTAAATTATTATTTTATCAAAGAATTGACTTTAAGCACAGAAAGGGCATCATTTGAGAAAGTTTAGCCAAAAGTCATGTGACTCACATTCAGTAATTGAAGAAAACGTCAAAGAATTGTGGGTTGTTTCCTAATAGGCATCTCAGTTATAATCGCTCAAAACTGCATCTAAACTTCCGATTGAAAGATCTATGAACAAAGTCTTACTTAATAATGAGAAGCAAAGCGGTTGCAAATGTGATCGGATCGACACACTTTTGGGAGGACGTGCTGTTCGAGGTACCTTGGAGGCTGAACTGGCTTAAGTGGACTGCCTAATTACAGCATTGATTCATTAACTCTATTACAAGTTAGAATTAATCGTTTCATTAGCACTAAGGCACAAGCTATGAATCATAATATGGAAGGATCCAAGCCCACTCACTAACATCAAGAGGACTAAACTTTTAGGAAAAAAATACTGTTAATCTAATTTTTAAAAATCCATATGGTAGTAGATTAAATAAATCTCAATCAGGAGTCAGCAGGTGCGCATTTCTGATTGATGTGCTTCGTTTTTGCAGAAAAAAGGAAAATACACATTAAAAAATAATTGAAACCGATAGTTCAGCCAACCACTACTGATCCTAATGTCCTTTCAAACTTTTTCGACGGACAAATTAATACATTTTTATTGAAACCTGAGAGATTTGTGTCCCTCAATTAAACTTTGATGCTTCATAAAGACATCAGAAAAATAACCCATACTGTGACTTGTAATCAAAGTCTTCTGAACATACATTGTGGCATTGTATGATGAACAGACAGCATTTAAATGAGTAGTTCACTTTTCAAAAAAACTTTCGCTGATAATTTACTCACCCCCATGTCATCCAAGATGTCCATGTCTTTCTTTCTTCAGTCGAAAAGAAATAAAGGTTTTTGATGAAAACATTCCAGGATTTTTCTCCATATAATGGACTTCAATGGGAACCAAACAGTTCAAGGTCCAAAAGACAGTTTCAGTACAAACTCCAAACTGTTCAAAGGGCTTTAAACGGTTCCATATATGAATAAGGGTCTTATCAAGTGAAACGATCACTCATTTAAGAACTAAATAACAAAGTTTAAGTTTTATAAGCTCAAATGCTCGCCTTGCTCTGTTCTGTGACGCACATTTGTGACTCTCCTGTTCAAACTCGTTTACCAAAATGAACAAATCGTTCGTTGAATGAACCAAATGAAAAAGATTCGTTCATTTTGATGAACGAGTTCGAACAGGAGAGTCACAAACGTGCGTCACCGAACACAGCAAGGCGACCATTTGAGCTTATAAAACTTAAACATTGTTATTTATTTCTTAAATGAGCGATCGTTTCGCTTGATAAGACCCTTATTCATCGCCTGGAATCGTTTAAAGGCCTTTGAACTGTTTGCAGTTTGTACTCAAACTGTCTTTTGGGCCTTGAACTGTTTGGTTCCCATTGAAGTCCATTATATGGAGAAAAATCCTGGAATGTTTTCATCAAAAACCTTAATTTCTTTTCAACTGAAGAAAGAATGGCATGGACATCTTGGATGACATGGGGGTGAGTAAATTATCAGCAAAAGTTTTTTTGAAAAAGTGAACTACTACTTAAAGAAACCTTTATGAACTTTTAGAAGCATTCTTGAATATTTGATGGAATAAACTTTCAATAGAGGGGAAAATATCTTCATTTGTGTCTTGTGTCTTAATAGAAGTCTAATAGGTTTGGAACGACATTAAAGTATGAACTTTTAAGATGAAGTTTCTCACTGTCCCTGCCACATTATTATGCATAACAATTTTTATTATGATTCTGTAAAACAATAACGATCACAATGGATGTCTTTATATTCCAGAACACTTTATTCAAAGAAAATTGTGGGATCCAGTGTTCAAGAAAAGTATTCTCTATTTATACTCCGTAGAATTACCCAGAATGACTTGATGTGGAATATTACCCCTTCACAATGGTGTACCAACACGTTCAAAGTGCTTACAAGATGCAATTTACCCGAGGAGTATCATTAACGCTCATGAATGACAGGCACTGAAGTGCACTGTGCAATATGTGTGAAACACCTCGAGTGGAATTCACGAGCAAACCACATGAACACGTGTATGTGTGTCAGCATTACGCTACAGAACAATCCAACTCACCAGTAGGAGGTGGTGGAGGAGAAGCCACAGCTTCGTCTACGCTCGGAGGAGGGTGCGGGATAGTTTCGGCAGCGAAAGCGACAGGGGTGTCAAATTCAGCTGGAGGGGAGGGGTCGGTTATTTCCACAGGTGAAGCAGAGACAGGGTCAGCAGCAGTTTTAGTGATAGGATGGGTAGGAATGGTTGCTACGGGGGGAGGAGGTGTGAAAAGATCAAAAGCAGGAGGGCCTGGGACAGAATCAGCAAGGGGAGGAAGGGGTCTGGGTTTGGAGGAGTGAGGTGGGGCAATTATTTCCACAGGTGGAGATGCTGTTATAAGCTCAGCTGTGGAAGCAGGTGGAGAAATGGACTCACCTGCAGGGGTTGATATAACACCCACTGATGCAGCTGGTGCTGCCTCTACAGGAGGAGGAGGAGGAGGTGGTGCAGGAGTGGTCACTTGCTCAGGGAGTTTTACATACCCTGGCAAGGGAGGTGGTGGAAGGGAAGTAACAGGGTGAGATGGAGGAGATATTGGCACCAGTGCTGGCAGAGGATCAACCACAGGGGGAGAAGGAGGAGGGGTTCTGCTGGGTGCCTGGGGTCTCGGTGGGCCTGAGGGTTCCCTCATGCGGTCGATGACCTTCTCTGAGAGCTGAGGAACAGAAATGAAGAAAACAAAATGTCAGAGTTGTGATCGTCCTACTTATTCTCTAGTTTCAAACAGAATCAGAATAAATGATAAATACTAGCTCATCATCGAAATATTTGAGCACTTTCAGGATGGCATGTCTTATAAATATAGGCCTTATAGCCAATAATATTTAAATAATAATAATAGTAAATTGCTGGATTTCAATCTTGAAACAGATTTTAATTGAGTATATGAAAGTGTATTTTTTTTCGATAATTACGGTGGCCGAGAGAGCTCAACACGCTGCAACTGAAGAAAATGCATGCTAATTAAAAAATAAAAATAAAACATCTTCAGTAGTTTGACAACACATGTGCCGCATGTGTGATCATTATGTTGAAATAAACAAACACACAAATTGTTTAGGTCATCAATAACACCACTGACGAATAGACATTGAACAATAGGCATTAACCTGCCAGGTTACTCACATGTGACGGTACCCTTGAAAGATATTCATTGTGGTCTGTGCTATTTACAGCACATTTCTGTATTTGATTGTGTTGTGAGTATTTGCAGAATGTGTTGTCAAACAGATTTGCTGGGGTTTTTTCTATTTGCATGTTGTTGTTTTTTTGTTTTTTTCACTCAGCAACCGTGGATAATCCTTAGTCAGGGCCTTCTACATGGGGATTATTAACGTTTTATTCAAATTTGATCATAACAACAAAAACAAAATTAGTAATCATAATAGTAGTTGTAATAATGCTTTAAGTAAATTAAAAAGATACATATTCATTCATTTGTTAGAATGTATTTATATATTCATATGAATGTTACTGTTAAAATGTGTGTGTGTGTGTGTGTGTGTGTGTGTGTATATATATATATATATATACATATACGATTAATCACGATTAATCACATTCAAAATAAAAGTTTATGTCTACATAATACATGTGTGTGGACTACGTATAATTATTTTGTATATATAAATGCACACATGCACGTATATATTTAAGAAAAATGTGTTATTTATATATAAAATATTAGTATTTATATATAATATAAATATACATACAATATATACATGGCATGCACATATTTCTTAAATATATACATGCGTCTTTGTGTATTTATACAAAATAATTATAAGCAGCACACAAACATATATTATGTAAACACAAACTTTTATTTTGGATGCAATTAATCGCGATTCATCATTGCCCAGCACTAATATATATATATATATATATATATATATATGAAGAGTTCAGATGCAAAAGCCTCTAAATGCCATTTGAAATTTTCATCTTTAATGATGATTTTTATCAAACTTGTATATTTAAGTTCAGTAATTTCACTTCAATGGCAATGATAATTACCTATTAATTGTTATTTAAGTGAAATTACTGAACTTAAATATACAAGTTTGATAAAAATCATCATTAAAGAAGGAAATTTCAAATGGCATTTAGAGGCTTTTGCATCTGAACTCTTCATATATAGACTACGCTTGATAGGCAAGGCTCATATTTTTACATAGATTTATACAATTACAAGGGGTCCCTGTATTTCTTCACATTTGCTGATGAACACTGCAGTAACTAAGTTCTTATTTATGTAAACACTGAAAAACACCAGAAAAACAAAACAGTCTCTAAAAAGCAAGTGTGAATAATAGGCTGCATGTTTAAAAACACATTCAAAACTATAAATAAATATAGTACCAGTATCAACTGGCATAAACAGCTGTGTGAAGGGTGACTGTTTAAACCATATGAGTTATGGGGAGTTATGGGGGGTTATGGGGAGTTATGGGGAGTTATTGGGAGAGGGGGTGACATTGTAATGCTTGAACTGTAACAACAAGTGTCTGCTAAAGTAACTCTCCTTAACTCGGTTTTCCTGGTCAGCTGAAGTGAGTGTCCGAGGCAGTCAGGGACAGAATGTTTACTCAATTAACGTTAGATAAGTTAAGACTGTTAGAGATGCTTTCATCACGATCCCGCGCATGCATTCAAATCACAGCAGAGGTGAATTAAAGCCGTGCGTGACGAGCGTTTGACGGGTGGAGGAGAACAGACATGAGTGTCACTCACCCTTATGCCCTTCACTATCGTTATGTTCTCATTTTCATCCGATTCAAAAGACACGCGGCGCGTGCTGCTGTTAGCTCCCATTCCTGGTCAAACAAGCCCCGGGTCTTTAACCAGCTAATTCATGTAAATCTGTTAAGTAGTTATGAAATGTAAAGACACTTGACAGACTGTTAGGCGCGAGCAGCACTAGGGCCGCACGTTCAAGTTTAGAAACACAAGAAACACACAGCACTTCCGCTTTTAACCCCTCCCACCTGGCACTGGCGAAGAAAGACGACTCTCATTCGTTGAGCGCAAGTGCTTACTGTCTCTATTGGACAACATAATGGAATACAAAATGTACTGGATTTCATTGTCCTAATTATGTATTTCGGACAATAAAGCATTTCAGATCTATTTTAGAGCTTAATAATTTGAAATGATTTGCAGCTATGTTACAATGACTTCCAACAGGCTTTTTTTGTTGCCTTTTGTATATCTATATAACATCTAAACTGTAAATAATGTCCTCTACTTTAATATTCACCTATTTAATTTTAAGATAAAGTAAAAAAAAAAAAAAAAGACAGAAAAACACAAGGACTTTTTAACCTTTGGGGGGATTATAAACAGCTTATAAATCATATTGTGACGATTTTTGAAAAAGTAAAAATTCTGTGATGGGAAGGTTTAGGGGTAGGGTTAGTGTAGTGTGTGTGTGTGTGTGTGTGTGTGCGTGTGTGTGTGTGTGTGTGTGTGTGTGTGTTTACAAAAAACAAATACTGAAATATAAATAAAAATAAATAAATAAAACAAATTATAAATAAATACATATTACAATTAATTATATATAGTTTTACTGTGTTTCTTTTTTCAGCTGCTTTGAGGTTTGAAATAAAAATTTCAAATAATTTAGAAAAATGTCACAAAACTTGTAGCAAACATTTATTTTTTTTATATTTTATTCGCGAAAAAAAATCACCAAACTCAGCAATGCAATACTCATTCACATTACATTTAACTGACACTTTTATCCAAAGCAACTTATTTTATACTTATTTTTGCTATATATGTCAGAGGTCGCACACCATGGAGCAACTAGGGGTGAAGTGTCTCTCAGGGACACATTAGTGTCACTCTCAGTGGATTCGAGACCGAGTCTCTCACACCAAAGTCATCTGTCTTATACACTGCATTACCACCCCATTATTACTTTTAGTGTATATTTCTTGTGATATGTGAATTGTATTTATTATATATCATGCATAAAATGCTGATCAGACTTTTTAAAAACAATTTTTAGCTCTATAGTAACAGATGTGCTGCAAATCAACTAAAGATGTTACGATTCTGCCAGGATTGAATAATAAACATGTGTCTATTGTCTTAATGCACAGTGAATTTGAGTGGCCAAAGACTCTTACAAGATCATCGCAGAGATTACTTGTGGCTTGGGTTCAAAAGCCTACCAAAAAATAATAATAATAAAAAAAATCAAACAACCCCTACATCCTCACATTGTTTGGGAGGGTTTCAAGAAAAATCCTCTTTGCTCATCCAAAAACAAACTCCACCAAATTTAGTTGTCAGACACAATTTGAACTTCTAAGGGCACAGGGTTCTGTGGTCAGATGAAAAAAGCTTT
Source organism: Pimephales promelas (assembly GCF_988280905.1). Lineage (NCBI taxonomy): Eukaryota > Metazoa > Chordata > Actinopteri > Cypriniformes > Leuciscidae > Pimephales > Pimephales promelas. Next base: position 9,735,772 of record NC_142792.1, on the reverse strand, counting down.
TTGGCAGCAAACACTCCAGGTGAGTTTGGTGCACACAAGGATAAAAAAGTACCCCATGTGTGTAGGCTACACTTTAATACCGTTGGATCTTTAATGTCGTGTTTCAAATATTTCTACAAATTTGCAATAAATCCGATATATTGTGCAGCCCAAATACCAATCCTCTGCTTTGGGGAAAGAATATGTGCAGCCTTTCATTCTAGCTTCTCCCTTATATTTCTTCTATTGTCATCTTACTCCTCTCTCACTTCAACTCTCACAAAAAAAGAGAGAAGTGGTTATAAAGGCAGTGCTCCCACGGTCAACCTATAAGCAGACAAATCAGTCTCACCTGTCTCCACTCTCGCTGTACAAAGACTGAGGACTGGGGCAGAAATTTTAACAGCCGTTTCATATCTTCATAAAGAAATGTATGAAAAGATGGCATTTTCACCTGCCTTAATTCACCCAAGGCCAAGTTATTAAAATGAATCAATTTGTAAAAATGGGTCATTTTTAATACAAATCACTAGCTGTCAAATGATTAATCCCGATTAATCGCATCCAAAAGTTTACATAATATATGTGGGTGCACTGTGTATAATATTATATATATATATATATATATATATATAAATACACACACATGCTTGTATACATTTAAGAAATATTTTCATGTATATACTGTATATAGATTTATATAAAATTAATATTATATAAAACAATTATATCTTTAAAAAAAAATTTAATTTTAATTTTATTTTAATTTAATATTTAATATAATATTTATGTGTGTATGTATATATATAGACCATTTCAAAAGATGTAAACAACACTGGTCCAGAAGCACTTCCTGTTTCAGTTTTTTAACACTACTTAAAAGCTGGGATAAAATACAACCAACAGAACATTTAAAATTGAATCAAAAAGTTAAACAAACATCTTTAAGATGTTTTCTTTACATGTGAAATAAAGAAAACAGTTACAAACTGAAACAGGAAGTGTTTCTGGACCAGTGTTGTTTACATCTTTTGAAATGGTCTATATAATATATATATGTGTGTGTGTGTGTGTGTGGGTGCACTGTGTATAATTATTTTGTTTATATAAACAAAATAATTATACACAGTGCACCCACATATATATTATGTAAACACAAACTTTTATTTTGGATGCGATTAATCGTTTGACAGCCCTACAAATCACACTACTTCTAAATCACCTAAGGTCAGATAATTGAAATAAATTAAAAAATTAATACATAACTGCTCAAAAGTTTTGGGTCAGTAAGATTTTTTTTTTTTTTTTTTTTTAAGAAATTAATACCTTTATTTAGCAAGAATAAATTAAATTGATCCAAAGTGACAGTACAGGCTTTTACTGTTTTTTTTTTTAAATTATTATTATTAAATAATTGCAGGCTTAGTGAGCATACAGTTATACATCTCTTTTAAAAACATCTTACCAACCCTACATTTTTTGCACAGGACTGTATATAGATTTAAAGCGGAGTTCATTTAAACTGAAAGACTGCCTCTCTAATCTTTCAAATATCATAAGCCACTGGAGCAAAGGTGATATGCATACAGTATGTCTGCCAGCATTATGCCACAACACATACTAAAGGCAAGAAAAAACTCTCAGCAGATTGGAACATATCACACATCTAAACAAATCCGAGACAGTCTGAAAATGCTATAAACATGCCTTTTGTCCTTATACCCCAGGCAAAAAAAAAAGAAAAAAAGAAAAAAGAAAACTGGGAAAAGCCATCACTTTCAGCAGTTTGAATGAAAAGCCTGACTATACATGAACACATCAGCCCAGTCTAGCCTTGTTGCACAACAGGATGCTGCAGTCTCAGAAAACACAGGTGTTATCTCAGCGCAGAAAACATCGGGCAGTCTGTATTCTTATCAGATTACCAACAATCCTTTGGGCACATGGAGGAATGTTGGGAGACAGAATGGAATGGAGGAGTCCAAATGCCTGAGGAAGTGAGATAATTGTGTATTGTACTTAAAATCCACTGTAGCAGCCTGTGCAAACAGACCAAGTCAAAATACTGATCGATCCAACATTAAAGCAAGCAAACAGACCTCAAAAACCTTCTTTTCTGCATTCCTACAATACAATATGGAGTAACATCTTTGTTTATGTCTTCAGAATAAGAGACGTTTGGACTGTTATATCCAGCAAGCAGAAGCAGAGCTCTGGGGCGTTTGGACAGACATTCACCATACTGTATGATGGACATCTTCTCATGCACAGGTAATGCTTCTGACATGTTGGTGTAAATGTGTAGTTAACATCAATTTCCTTCTGAAGGGTTTTCTTTCATCCTGTGGAAGCAAATGATGGTAACCTACAGGTGGGGAAGGGACGGGGAATTCTTTTTTTTTTTAATAGCCATTTTCATTTTTCAAAAGCACAAATCAAAAGCATAACCCCTGCTGGACATTATGCGGGGACCCCACACTTTCTCACTCACACCACAGCATTCATATCACAGAGAACATGATAGTTTTTGAATTTTAGGATGATACATTAAACATGCTGGGGTGGGATTTGAACCCACTAACTCCATTGCAACCTAGTCCTCAACTAATGTGTGTTTAGCCACTCAGCCATTGTAACTTTCACAGCTGGAGATGACATTTGGGGGCACTTTGCAGGACAAAATGACAGCTATTGGACTCAAGCAATAGTGCGATTTGACCCCATAATTCCATTACAACCTTGTTCACTATTAACATGTTTAACCACTGAGCCATTATGACTTTCACAATGAGAAATGAAGTTTAGGTGCACTTTGTTGTACATAATGACAAAAATTGGACTTAAGCAAAGGTGAAGTTTGAACCCACAACTCCATCGTAACCTTTTGTCGACAACTAATATGTGTTTAGCCACTGAACAATTGTGATTTTCACATTGAGAAATTACATTTTAGGCACTATGTGAAGAACTGAACTTAAGCAAAAGTGGGATTTGAACTCTGGACTCAATGTTGAGAACACAACACGTCATCTCCTGAGTCACTGAGAGTGTTTTGTGTTATTGATAACTCTGTTTTATGTGATTAAAAAAAAAAAGCAGCTTTTTGTTCAAATCCCACAATTCTTACCAAACAGGCAAGGGAAGACATAAGCCACATTTTTATTTTATTTAACATGCTTATGAGCATTTTAGTATAGGTTTGTCACTCTGTGTTAGACACATAGTCAGTATTGTACTGACTAGGATCAAGGTGAATCTGACACTACATTCACTAGAGTGAGTTAAAGATGTTGCTGTATATTCTAGGAGCCGTCCATCTGTTGCTTGGCTAGTCATGAGCCATGGGCTGAGAGTCAAGACCTCAAAGCCTTGAACCAGAGAGGTGACGGCCAGGACTCAGATTACAGACTGTGACCTCTGGGTCTTTGACAGCTGACTTCGAGATGAAAAAAGGAAAGATCACTGCTGATGTCTAACAGAACCAGACCTATAGGAAAACTTGTGAAAAAGTTTGCAAAAGCTCAACCTACTATAACATTCATCACACAGGCCTACATAACACAGCTCAAATGATTATGTGATTATGATTATGATTATGTGTTCTTCATTAAATAGCTGTCTGTATTTTCATTCACTGTAGCATCTTCACAGACCAACGTATTTCAACATGTTGTAATTTGGCGGAAATCCATTCCACTGGTTTGCTTTCGAAAAACGAGAGCAGGACTTGAAAACCCTAAATGCTAAAGTGTTCTTCAGAGCACCTGCACGCTCGAATGAGCTTCAGATGTCAATTAGGAAATGGCCTGTGAAATGACTTGATAACAGCAGACTCCAGAGATGGTGGAGTCCAATTCGTTTAAAGCAGAGTATTTGTGGCCACTGGGGCTTAGGGGCAGAAGCTTGCTGATAGTACATTTAAATTATGACTTGACCACAGAAGCCTGAAGTCAACCTTGAAAAACACCATTCAGTGGATGCAAAGAAACTCAAAAGCCCTCTAATAACACAGCAGTATCAGAGTGAACACTGGATAAACTCTCCCGTCATACCTTATTCACAAATAAATAAATAACCATGCTCCACTGGAAAAAAAAAACATACTTCAATTGTCAAAATATTATGCAGTCTGCATGGCTTTATGACTTTCTACATGTATGCTTGGTCCAACAAAGCATTGATTTTGATTTGTTGTACTGCATAGCAACAGGTCTGAAAATAGTGTAAAAGAAAAAAATGCATACAGTGTAGTTTTTTGGGTTTTTTCTACATTTATTTTGAGTTATTAGTCAGATTTATATACTTGGTGGACATTCCAGTGCTTATATGAAGTGATTAAAGTGTCTAGATCAGCATTTTTAAAGTAGGAGAAGCAGAGAATGGCATGGAAGCCTGTACTAAACTTACTAAAACTGATTTAAAAAAAAAAAAAATATATATATATATATATATATATATATATATATACATAAAAATGCCAAAAAGAAACAAAATTACAAAAAACTACAATAAAAATTAAAACTGAAAATATAAAAATAAAAACTAATTTAAAAATTAACAAATATACAAAGTATATACTTTGTTAAAATAATACTAAAACAAATCACTACAACTTTTTCTTATAATTGTTACTTCCCTTTTCCCGACTGCATGCAAAAGTATTTCTTAAAATGTGTCTATTTTTCATTTTAAACTAATTTATCACAATTATTCTTTACTCTGAAGCAGAAATAAGCTTCCGCAGAATGATTCACCAAGTAGAAACATAAAACAAATAGGTCTTTAATTCATATAATCAAAATCAATCTATCTTCACTGAGAGATGAAGAAACTGGCTCATCTTGAGTGACACAATGACTTTTTGTTTGTCACAAATTTGCAAGGAAAAGTAATTGTATGTTGTCATAGAGACAAATATATAAAAATATTTATAGCTGGTATATTTTCTCAATTCACCCAGGACTGACAGATGAAAATAGTAAGTACATTTCTGTCTAATAGGATTGTTTCCCCCTCACCCATGTATGACACATTGCCAACTGTGTCTGTCAGACTGAATTGAAGGCTGTTGATCATCATTGGTTCAGCAGCTAAAATTGAATACATTTTGATAAAATAACACTAGAACAAATAGCTGAGGGTAGACTTTAAAAAACCCTATTGATATTGCATGTCATTGTTGCATTTCTTAAAAGTATGATTTCTCTCTTATTTTCATTTTCAGAAATAAATTACAAAATTAAATAAATCCTCATCACAGCCTTTATTCTAATTAATGAAATCTATTCCACACAACCGGGAAAGAATAACTCCATCTCACATTAAACTCCTATTCCTCTGACAAGCCCACATCAATGCAAATGGAGATGCTGTAATGTGGTATCAAAACAAAGACTGAATGGACAAGGAGATAAGCTAATTGGTCTCCTAACGGAGTACATTCTCTGGCCCATCGCATAATTTCATTGCTGTATAACTGAGGCACTTCTCGTCATGGAAACAGGAGATATTTACATTCTGACAATTTAGATCAGTGTCAAACCGCTCACTGGCCTAATTAGTGGGACGGCCAATGACATCACACGGTACTAAATTGATTAACAAGGAAACTGGAGAAGACCTTGACCGGTACATGAGAAGACAAGGCTAAAATTAGGCTATTTATCTTCTTACAATTAGGCTCTATATATATATATATATATATATATATATATATATATATATATATATATATCAAAAATCACCTTTCTTTCCCATTCTGACATTCAGTTTGGAGTTCAGGAGATTGTCTTGACAAGGACCACACCCCTAAATGCATTGAAGCAACTGCCATGTGATTGGTTGATTAATAATTGATTAATGAGAAATTGAACAGTTGCTCCTAATAACCCTTTAGGTGAGTGTAGATATATATATATATATATATATATATATATATATATATATATATATATATATATATATATATATATATACACATTAGACAGGGGTTAGACAATGAAACTGAACACTGGGAAACCTCCAACAATGTTGGAGGTTTGACGCCTATAAAGCTCAGCCTGCTGGCCAGTCTTCACTGATTTTACATTCCATCAGTGAAAGCAGAGTGTGAAGGTTGAATTAGCAGAGCAATAGCACAACTGTACATAAAATATCCACAAAACATAATGGGAGTCATATCAGAGTTCGAAATTGGACAAATTGTGCAAGTCTTGCTGCAAGACAGCTTCATCAGATCTGTGACCACTGACCAGGGTAATGTTGGCAAACTACATTCAACAGAGTAACTGTCAACACAAGATGAAGCTGTCTGAAAGGGATGTCCAGGTTCTAACCGGATTGTATCCCAAAAAAATAAAAATAAAACCACCGCTGCCCAACTCATTGCATTAAATGTGCACCTCGACTATCCTGTTTCCACCAAAACTGCTCATTGGGAGCTCCACAGTCAATATTCATGGTCTATGCCTTCTATGGCCAAAACCTTTGGTCACTCGTGCCAATGCCAAATGTAAGTTTCAAAGATGCCAACAGTGCAAAACTTGGACTGTGGACAATGTGAAACATGTACTGTTCTCTGATCAGTCCACTTTCACTGTCTTTCCCACATCCGTGGGAGTTGTGGTGTGGAGCAGCCCCAAAGAGGCCTAACACCCGGACTGTTGCTCTCCAGAGTGAAGCATGGGGGTGGATCAGAAATGGTTTGGCCAGCAATATCATGATATCCCCTACTGTGTTTGATGGGTGCGTCACTGCCAAGGACTGTGTGTGTGTGTGTGTCATTTATCGTTCTTTCCTTGCTCTATTGTTATATTTATTCTTCTTTTTACATTTTATTTCCAAACATAATTTCCCCTCTTCATTTTCATATCTACTATACAGTTAGATTTCTACTTGCAATCGCTGGCCAATTAAAAGCCTGTGATTGTGATTAACATGTGATTAAGTGGCAAGTCTGATCGGACATCCAAACATTTTCAATTCACACTTGGCATTTCATTAAAATCCAAAAGTGCTTTGATCTAATGGAAAGTAAATGTGTTGCTGCAGCAGCAATAACAATGATGTCTAAAAGGATTTTGTCTTTTAAAGGGATTATATTGTTGTGTGATGTATTTATGAAAAATCACACTGTTCTATTGTCCCCTTGCTCACATCCCATAGCAAGCCTAATATTATTTTCGGATTTTACATTTATTTGCTTAACTATTCATGGACCACTGAACATTATTATTATTACTATTAGAGGCACACAAACATTCACTCACTGAGATTTTTAATTTTAAAATGAGACAAGAAAAATATACAGGCATGATTGCACTGATTTAATACATCTAAAACGAGTAATTGTTTCAATATAATGGGAAAAGTCCCATAGCAAGAAAAACATATTTCAATAAAGTATTAAGAATCTTTAAACAATACATTTAAAGTCATATAAAATAAATATATTTAATTAATAGAAACAAGACGACTATTTTTGTTTGTCATTTATTCGTTCATTTTATATTATTTTTTTAAGTCTAAATTTTAAAACAAGTATGGTTTCTTATTCTGACGTCTCTCTATTATCTTTTTTTAATGAGCCCTGTGTCTGTGCAGGCCCATTCCAATGTAATGAACGCTGAGGCATTATCCAGCTAGGTTAATGACCCACAAACCTGCCTCGCTTAAACAATTTGGACCTGAGCTATTGTGCCGCTGAACAGCCACAATGACAAATTGTCCCATATACACACATAATCCACATCACACACATGTTGTACACACTACAGCATGTACACAAAGCCCGAACACAATCCATAAACTGTATACCGAAACTGAATTGAATCTCAAGATGGGGGAAAGCGAGCATTATCGGAGGCGCCTATAACATCAGGGTTATTGCTTGTTATGAGAATGCCTTTAATGGAAACACAGACGATTTTAGAGGAACACAGAGCTAAAATGTTGCACATAAACTTTCACCAATTTAAAAGGGGATGGAATTTTTAATTAAAAAATATATAAAAGTAGGATCCAAATGTTGTCTCAGACTGTATATCATATACTAGATACAAAGAGGAGGAAAAAGAGGAAAATACATTTACAATTTTATTTTTCTACAAGGCAATCTTTCTTGAGATCTTGTATTCATGAGGGGAGCATTTTAATATCCTGTTTTGTAGAGAATGAATATCTGGCCTCAATCCAATGGTTTAGTTTATCTTCCAGCTTCACGTCATAAAAAAAAACAACAACAACATGATCTTCCAGTAAAACAAATGTCAGATCAGACAATCAATAAAAGCTTTCATCAAACAGATTGTAAACCTTAGAAAAATAAATAACTATGGGTGTTACAATGCTAACCATCCAGCAGACAATAATAATAATAATAATAATAAAATGTTGCTTTTACACAAAAGATTTGACAGACCACTTTGGGATGGGCAGAATTGGGGGAGCTTATAGATTGATCTTGATACTTTTCCCCCCATCTATACTCTGAGATGAATCATAATTGCCTAAGGTCCTTAATCATGTGTAGAATCGTGGAATAAGGAAAGATGTCAGAGACACAGAGGGGGGAAAAATGAGAGATAGCGTGACAGAAGAAAAATGCTCTCTGGTGATTAAGCATTGATCGCTATGGGAGGCAAACTATTGCTTTTCCCTGCTTCTACCCCACATTTCACGCAGACATTGCACTGGCAGTGACATCAGGACCAATCAGCTCACAGCAATGTGACAGAAGCACTAATTACTACTGAAAATGGGAGGATAAGAGAGAAGCAAACGAGATATGAAAAGCAATTGGTGGTGGGGGGGGGTCAGGGTACTAAACCGACAGTGTTGACAGTGTCAGAGTGTGGTGATATTTTCAATGGATGAGCAATGAGCAGGCCATAAAACTAATGCACTCAGTCTCACCAACCCCCACATCCACAGGTTCAGGACGATAACTCTGTCAGGAACAATTAACATCTCCTGAAAACAATTTAGGCGATGATGTAAAAGAAAATAGTGATGACTATTATTAAAAAGGTACAGTATTCTTATTGAAGAACCAAGAAGGTTTATTATGCTTAGAGAAAGCTATCTAGTATTCTTATTCATCAAAAAGTCTAGCTTAGCTGGTGCAGGACCACCTGGAAATATGAAATTTGAAATCTGACATCCTTGCTCATGGTCACTCAGTTTAGCTTCCAGGTTTTTTGAACCCATCGCATTTATAAATTTTATATCATGTCTCAAAAATACAGAACTGTCACTTGCATTATTGGGCCAATGCTTAATCATTTGGTTTTCTGTGAAATTAAATTCATACACAACTGTTTGAAAGTTTGTGATCTGTATGGTCAAGATGTCTTTGAAAGAAGCCTCTTATGCTCACCAAGGTTGCTCACTAAATCTGTTAAAAAATACTGTAAAAACGGTAATAGTGTGAAATATTTGTACAATTTAAAGAAACTATTTTATATTTTAATGTATGCAGCAGGAAAATGCTGATTTGATGCTCAAGTTTTTAAGAAAAAAGTCTTTATTTTTACTTTTTTTCCATCAATTTAATGCATCCTTGCTGAATAAACATGTTAATTTATCTGACCTTGTTAATTCCTCTGACCTCTGACCTTGTGTAAAAAAAAAATAATACTTTTTTTTAAATAATTAAAATTAATATTAAATATACCTTAAAAATATATATATATATATATATATATATATATATATATATATGAAGAGTTCAGATGCAAAAGCTTCTAAGTGCCATTTGAAATTTTCTTCTAGAATGATAATTTTTATCAAGCTTTAAGTTCAGTAATTTTACTTAAATGGGAATGAAGATTATCTATTAATTGTCATTTAAGTGAATACAAGCTTGTTATCATTCTAAGAAGAAAATTTCAAATGGCACTTATGGGCTTTTGCATCTGAACTCTTCATATATATAAATATATATATATATATAGTATTCGGTCCAGTGAAAACAAAGCCATTATGGAAGCACAACGAGAAGCAAATCACTGTTTCATGTTGACTTTAAAGTAATCAAATTATGCACTGAAGGGAAAAAAATCTAAGTTGTTATCGTTCTTCTAGATTACTCAATAAAAGAGTCAGACCTATGAAAACAAAAAGAAGATAAAGTACACTAATTTGGCTAATCAAGCCTTGTCTCTGTTGTTTCTGGTCCGCTACAGCTTTCATTTCCTTATCAGACCCAAAGCAAAAGTGAGTCTGGGTAATTAGCAAGCGGTCCTGAAATCAGATCTGGATGCGGAAGTCCTTGGTAGTACTCGTTCATGTCAGCAAGCAAAACGACTGCTGGCCTGTTGATGCTTTATCTCCTCAACCCTTGGAGAGATTGTGATAAAAAAAAAAAAAAAAAAAAAAATATGAAGTGGTGATTTACTAAGAGACAGTTATAGGGTGAATTCCAAAAGCATTGATGCCCTACATTACTCTTTCTTGATGTGCTGCTCTATCAGCATTTCTGGAGGCTATTACTCCTCTCTTAACCTCCAGGCCTTTTAATAGGAAACCCCTGTTCCCCAAATAGCTCCTGATAGACAAGCAGTGACACTAGGGGCCGCCACTTAAGGGCCTAACAGGGCAGACAAGCTAAGGCTGCCACTCCGCGGCCACGGTGCCATTACCTGGCTGGGCGTCTGGATTGATGGAATAAAAACCTGAAATCTCATACCGAGACGACAGCATGCCTTCTCTCTCCCCATTAACGGCTCATTTCCCTGCGGATCCAAATTGAGTTTGGGCGTTTAATATTCAGAGGCTTCGGTACCCTCAGCTTGTTGTTGTCTGACATTATTCATCATTTAAGTGCCGAATATTAGATTGTGTCACTCATCTTCAGTTTCTAAGCAGCAGATGAGGGAAAGCGATAAATCTCAGATGTGCAGACCTCTGGCGATTTATTACAGACAAGAAAAATAGCAAGAGAGCAAGTGGAAGAAGTTTGAGATAAACTTCTCTCTGTGTTTAGGATAATTTTGTTGTGGAAATTCCCCGAGGTACCAAAAGGACGAAAGCGTGAGATGCAGCCGAGCAAATAAAAGCAAAATCTAGTTGAAGGACTAAAAATGTGCACAGCCACGCAAACACTTTCCCTCTCCATCAGTCTACATTACAGGATTTTTTTTTTTTTTTTACTGGCAGTGTGAAAGGCACTTTCAGTCAGACCTGTGCTTGATAAATGGCTGGCCATCTAAATCCCACAATGCAATATGGAGGTCAAGAATTCTCCAGGACGCACAGAGTAAGGAACAGGGCTGCAGTGCTTTCTATTTGTGGACCATATGACAGAGGAATGCTGAAAGTATGAAACTGTCAAACATTTTAAGTACCTCTTCTGTCCAAACCTCCAGATCTGATGTAGTAATGTGACGCCCATTAGTAGAAGGGGCCCTTCTTTGTGCCTGACAGGGTAACTTAACATTAAATATACCAAAAAAAACTGTATCCACCCGTAAACATCAGGCCGACAGGCTTGCATTTACAGTATATCATGTAATTAGCTGACACAAAACAGCATATTTCAAACACTTAAATCACTCTTGCCACTGCTGGAATTATGGATTTACAAGATTGCTCACTACTTCACTATGTTGGTTTGTTTGTATGTATGTCTGACTGTTAAATATAAAAAATAAATATATTATGAAAATGCCAAAAAAAACACCATATTTTCATGACACATACCTTTTAGCTGAAATCTCACCCCAATTGTCAGAGCTCAGTCACACTCACTAATTTAATTAATATATTTACACAAAGATTCAGCAAGGGGGGGATTATGTTTAATTATTCGTTTTTTTATTATTATTCTTATTATTTATTATTATTCTAATTGGTTACTTGGTGAAGGAGAAGCTAAGAAAAATACTTGGTTACACAATCATCTTGAATAACAATTGCAATATGTGGCAAAAAGTTGGAACAGGTTTGAGCGGGATACAAAATATTGAATAGTTTTAAACTAGCTGGCAGTTCTCTGAGGGCAAATAAGGCTTTAAACTCAGAAGGGAGTTTAGTCAACGAGGCTGTTAACACCCACCCAGCCACTCACACCAACTTGATTACGTAAATAAAGAAAATATGCTGAAATATTGGCCAGAGGGACACAGCAAACCAAACTTTTATCGGCACAGCTAACATTACTGCTATATGAACGAGTCTATACAGTAAGATGTTCAACGAGAAATTGAATTAAAACAAAATGGCAACAGGTGTAACAATATGCGCATGGACAAACAAAATATTACAGAGTAATTAAGAGATGAAATCATTTTTTTTTTAAACTCACATCACCCACTCTTCCCGTATCTTCATCTCTTTCTCAATTAAGTGAGTTTTAGAGATTCTATTAAAGCTCGGGCATAATAATCGAGAGGAGTGGGAGTGGGAGGGAGTAATATGAGAGCAGCTAATCTGTTTGTGATTAGTGAACTAATTTACAACATCTCAAGCTATAATTCTTCCAAACGGAAGAAAACAACAGCCGCTGGATGCACTTTAATCTAAAGCGGAAACATAGCAATAAATACCAGGAATCTAAAAGAGTCCATTAATTCCAGATCCTCCAATATACAGGTGCAGGCATATTAGCAAAATTTGACAGAAAAAAAAAGTCTATTATCTATCGCCATCAGTCACTATCAAACCAAGCAGTTTTCTGTTGGTTGATGGGATGAATCTGCTTGGTGAAATGTTTCGCCCTCACTTGAAATTTAAATGACTGAATTTTACCTATGAAAATTTGCAGAATAATGATAAATGTGACCACACATTAACACACTAAAACACTGAACAATGTTAAAGAAGTTGTAGTAGACTTTTCTTCCCTTTTGTGGATCATTGTGGTTTGCTATAGGCCTATGTCACGAAAAAAAAAAATAGATGGGAAGTACGTCTTTTATTAGGGATTCGGCTCTTCCGGTTAGCTTTTTACAATGGTGGAGTCCGATAGATAACGCTGGACCAAATCTCTCCGCAACCTGCTTGAAGTTACATATGATGATGTGGTTCGGATGGTAAATAAAAACTCACAAGTAGGAAAGCGTGAAAGCTAAGGTATGGCTGTCTACGTCCAGCCTATGTCCAGCCAGCTCTAGCCGTTCGCCAGGTAAACGTTTCTATGGTAAAAGCAGGTTGGACCAATCAGCAGACGTTCCTACTATGCTTAGGATCGTGGGTAGTTTAGTTTTTTTTTTTTATAAGATAACGGATAAAACATGTTTTTCTTTAAACAAGGTTGAATTCATCCAAACGTATAGCTTCAACAGGAGCAAAAACCTTAATTTCACAACCTCGTAGCTCATGGTCAGTCTAGCTAGGATGGTTTAGAGACATTAGGGCTGATAATCTAAATCCTTATCGAGAAATACTGTTTGAAGTTCTGAATCCCTACTCTGCGTTCCGGAAGCAGGTAGGCCTGCTTGCAATCTCATGCAAGTAAACAGCAATGACTTTTTATACAGAAAGGCCATGAACTCATATTGCTTAATCATATTAATTTGAGATTTTAAAATCATATTAATTTGAGAATTTACTGGAAAAGAGAGCATTACGATAAGACACTGACGAATATTACCGCTTTATAATAACAATCATTATGTAGGCAGAATGGCTGCCCACATTCATTCATAGGCCAGATAAACTTTGACAATCTAGCAAGTGGGCTGACTTTGATGAGTCATTCAGACAGCATTTCACTTTCTCACCCATATAAAGGCAACAAATTCTGAACTATTTAAATTAGCGGTCAACTGATGGGAAATGCAATGGTTTATTCTCAAATTATTGCATAATGATGTGGTTACATCTTTGATTGGACCTGATGACAAATACTGCTAAAACTGAACTGGTTTGCAACACAATGATGATGAGCGAGGAGGACAATATGCCCACACAAAAGAAAATATGCTGAATTTTAACGAAGCAAGCCACTCAGAAGAGCCTGCGCTGCAGAAGGGGAAAAGAGAGAGCGCCATTTATACTTTTTGATTATAATTACATGCCAGCACAGAAAGCAGTCAGACACACACATTTTGTACGATTTAAACATGATGATGACATGGCTCATTTTTATTCCATTATCTGTATGTGCATGGATAGAGGGATTAATACACTGGCTTTGATAAAAAGGAGTCATAAGCAGAGAAAAAGAAAATATCGCTCTCTTGCTTTGACAGGGCAGACGCATGACTGCAGTCACCCACGGTATATATTATTCCATCGCTGAGATAACCCGGGTCTATGGCTTCTCATAGGATCCTTATGAATCTGATTTGAGAATAATATGCCAAGTGCCAGGAGAAAGGGCCTGCACTGATTTATTGTGATGCTGCTTCTGAGAGATTTCATCATCACGTTTAGACTCTTCTCCAGATGATCTCTTGCACAAACATTTTTCTTGCTCAGAAACTCAATGTCTATGAGATTGCTTTACCTTTAAAGATATGCCTCATATTTCTGTTTATCATTAAATGGTCTTTACATTTAAAATTATTTTCTGTGTGATGTTTTTGAAAAAAAAATCTCCTGCTCGCACTTAGGGTTACTGTATCAAAAGTACAGTCAAATGTGAATATTGTGAAATACTCTGTTTTCTTTTTTATTAAATTTTAAAATGAAATTTATTCCTGTGATATTATATATTACATACATATATATATATATATATATATATATATATATATATATATATATATATATATATATTACTCATATTTCACAAATATTTTAGGATATATTACATAAGATTTTATTTATCATAATTTCGCACACAAAATTGACAAAAATACGATGTACAATAAAAAAAAGTCTGGAAAATTTCAGGGTATGACTGAAACATCAATACTGTATGCATTACTCACGAATATGTCAAAAAAACAACCAGCCTTGCAGCAGATGTGGACTAATTTGAATGCATTTCTTGAGCCAGGGCTTTAAATCTAAGCCTATAAAACCAAATCTGTGATTCAAAGCCAAGAATCTGAAAGTGCATTCGTTTTGTAATCACAGATTTCAATGAGTCTCTCTGGTTACTGTTATGATAATATAGCCAGAGATACAGTCACAGCGTGTTCCAATTTCTATTTCTGCACTGACCGGGCTCATCCATCGCCACTATACATCTGAGCTACAAACAGGGCTGTCATCCACAAGACACATACACGTGCACACACACACACACTGCAGAAGCATGACCACAGATGGCATCTGAATCTTGTGCATCAGTGTGAAGGGAAAACTCATGGCACAGAAGGATAGGAGCCAGCGAATGCCAGCGTCCAAACCTGCGGCACACATACGCGTTCCTGCCTCCCACGCGCATCTCTAAAACAGCTAGATCTAATTATTCTTAATGAAACCCTCCATCTCAGTCACGGACGCCGCGGCGTGCAGGGCGAGTTAGGTTGGATGGATGGTGCTCGGTCACATCTGCTTCTCGTTTTTGTGTGTTGAGACATTTGAAGGCCTGAGGTACTGTTTGACATCTTGAACCGTTGTGTTCAGCTTTAATGAAGAGCAAACTGGGGCATCAAAATGTAAACATCACACTCTAGACAAGGGGCCAAAAGATAATTGACAAGTATTTCTGTTCTTTTAACAGATGCTTGCAGTGTCATCAGCCACCATGATGATGGTGCTTTTATGTGGATAATAATAATTCAATAATACTGTATATATACAGTAAAGTCAGTGGAAATCGCTATACTGGGGCAGAATAAGCGAACCCATAATCTTAAAATATATTGAATCCAGTGTTTAGTCTTTTGTGTCCCCTGGAAAATGTATAGAAGTCAGCAAATCAGATTAGACTTCAGTGTACCTTATGCATTAGACATTTACTGAACTTAGTAAATGACATAAGGCTGAGACTACAAATATAGCAGACTGACAGATAGTCACCATGAAATCAATGAATGAGTTATATTCCAGTGTCAAATGATCCTCCCTAAAATGGTAAGAATGTTGTGTCTTGGTTTGTATTGGATATAAACATCAGGAATCCATCAAATATCAACCTCCCCATCATTCGTGATTGACTTGAAGTGTCCACTTTAAGCTTGTTTTTGCAATGACTTGTTTAATAGAAAAGAAGGATATACTTGTGCCTCGCAATTTTAGTTTAGAAGGTCTTGCTTAGTTTTATTGATTTTATTTACCCTTTTTTATTCTTGTAAATGTGCCTCAAGGATTACTGTATATCCGCATTTAAAATGTAAAGCACCAGATAAATTTGACATGGGGCGGACAGCAACACATTTTGACAAGATTGCTTTCTGGCAGCAAAGATGAACAAATGCCAAGGGCTGTAAGCACACTTCAGCTTCTCTGCAGATCTTTGGTTCAGGTTATCGGTCTCTGGACCTCGGAGGCATGTGACAAAGCGCTATACAGGATTATGCAGTCCACTGTAAACACGCTAGCTCAATCTCTCCACTGGGCTCAGAGCAGGCAACACAAAATACTTAATTCTTACAAATGCTACTAACATGGATGAAGCTCTCTGGGGATTTACTAAATAGCATTATTAGATCACATTAAAATCATTCATATATATAATCTCTGCATGTAAAAATCTTAGAAAATGTTCCCAATCTTAGTTTTCAGTTAATGGTGTTACAGGACAGTGGTCAGTTGTCACAGATTTGGTGAGCTTAAGGGTACGTTTACAGAACAACGATGTACTAAAAAATTTTTTCATTGCATTTTTTCACATACAGATGATCAAAACGATCCCGGTTAACACATATCCATGGAAACTACTAAAACACTGCGTATTATGCATGCCAGGCCAGTAGTTGGCGATGTTGTAAAGAAACACTACGCGCCTACACTGTCAGAAAAAAAGGTACGAAAGCTGTCTCTGGGGCGGTACCTTTTCAAAAAGGTACACTTTTGTACCATCAAGGTACCAATATGCACCCTTTAGGTCCAAAAGTGTACCATGAAGGTACCAATATGCACCCTTTAGGTACAAAAGTGTACCTTTTGAAAAGGTACCGCCCCAGTGACAGCTTTCGTACCTTTTTTTCTGAGAGTGGGACTTCACACGTACACAAGACGTCACTATTTTCACAAATTCAACTTTTTGTAATTTACACAAAGACAATAACGCAGAACCTGATTTGCTTCCTGGAATAACATCTCTGTTGATTCTGAAAAAAACATTCCAATCAAATAATCAGATTCAAGGGACAAGTTTATGTCAAGTTTAGTCTTACAGGGTCCATCCCAATCAATGTTATTCACCAATCATTTCGATAACCGTCTCATTTTCAAAAACTTGCACTTTGCAACCCATTTTCAATAGTTTGTGTTTTCAGACCCTCAAAACACCATTTTCATGTAAATGAACAACCAAAAACACATAAAAGTTTTCCATTTTTAGCTAAAAACTGTATCAAATACATTTAAAGTAATCTTACTCTGTTATGTTGTCTTCTCGTCTTTGGATTACCCGAGTTTGTTTTATTAAAGAACCTTTTGTTTGTAGAAACCTGTAATAATGAACCTTTTCCATCTTCATCTAAACTAACCGTGACACTAACAGACTCCAAAATTTTGAACGGTAGTGTAACTTAAAGTTTCTACAAAAAAAAGGAGTTAAAAAGTTTAATGAAAAACTATTCTGAAACACAAAGCAATTAATTACAAAAACGGCATATAATGTAAAAATCTAACATACAAGCATGTCAAATTATTGTTTTGGCCAACAAATATTGTAATTATCCAATATCCTTTGTCAGAGAAAACTCTGTTAATCAGCAAACTGATGGCACAATATATATTTGACCTTGGTTCATCAGGCCTACATTATTTTTCAGGCTTTTTTCAGTTTTTCATAGTATGAAACACTTTTCTCAGCTGTTTTGCACATCTATTTGTGGTCACTGCAAGCTAGTCAAGTTCTGTCATCAGCTGTGCTGAAAGAACTCGAGGGAAAAAAACGAGAAGGGTGGTGAGGAAAAAAAGCAAGAAGAAGAAGAGGAGGTGGAGAGAAGGGGAAAAGTAATGGAAAAAGAAAGAGCTGACGCTGAGGGCGCTATAAAAAGGACAGATGATGGGGGGGAGAGAGAAAACCGGTTGATATATTGTGTGGACTTTTGCACATTTTAAATAATGTCTCACACATAAAGCCCAGCCAGTCATGAAATTAGGCTTTTACTGTTTCTACAGCAAACACCAGCCCTGAACCGGTGCAATATCTGCCACACTAGAAGACTTCATAGAATAAAAACACACAATTCCAGTGACCGTATAGTGCTGAATAAATCTCCCATCTCCATTAGAAACTTATTTGTCTGAAAATAAGGAAAATACAGCATACTAAAAAGTATTCAGTCCAAGACTCCTCACTCTTAGTTTACATTTTAACTGAAAAGTACATTTTAAATGTAGTAAAAATACATAAAAACTAACAGCTGAATGTTTAATTGTCCCTAGCATATTAAAAAGTATTCTGTAAAATTAAAATGTGATGTACATGGCTTTGTATAGTATGGCTTTTTAATGGCTTCTGCTATGCAATTGAATCAAAGTACATAGGAAATGTATGCATTTCATTAAAGGGCCGATTTTAAATGCAAAACCCCTGATCCGCCTCTCTATCCATCAAGAGGTCCTTGGCCTTAGAATCTAAGTACAACTTAGCCTGCTTCGCAAATGTCTTCTGTTTCTGATGGATTTGTTTCATTCCATTCTCATTTCACCCCTTAAAATGCATGAAAGAACGGTCACATCACTAGGCAGAGTTACAACACATCCACGCCACAGAGTCCACGAAGAACAAACTCTTTGAGGAGTTGAGGAGCGTTATTTACCTCAAACTCTGACTATTTCCTCTTTCCACACTTCATTAAATAAATAAAAAGCGCTGAATGTGACATTTACATTTCAAAGTGATTTTCATTCTTTACAGCAGAGAAAGAAAAAAGAACTTGCAGAAAAGGTCAATAGGCACATCTTTGAGCCAGACGTGGGAGAGCGAGCCTGTGTTCATGTGTGCGTGTGTGTTAGAGAGAGAGAAAGAGAACTGAAATGAGTTGATTTATAGAGACAGTAAATGAAAAGCTTGTCAAATTTTCTTCTTCTCAAAAACTCTCATCTCACTTTTTCCCCTTTTTCTTTCTCTGCTGCAATGCAGTATCGGCACGCACAGTCCTCTCAGAGCAGCACTTATGACAACAGAACAGCACAAACCTACAGTTCATCACAATGCTGTCTCCCTCTCTTACACACCTCTCCTAATCTTTCATTATCATCCTCTCTCCCTCCATCTCCTTACGCTTTTGTCCAATGTGACAGTGCCATTTTAATTCGACATGTAACAATAGTTGTTGAAAGCATTTTTCAAACATCTACTGCCAATTGTCACTTCAGCTGCATTTCTCTCTTCACAAAAAAGGTAATCAGTCACACAGAGAGAGTTTGCCTAATGCATCTTGATCTCTTCTACAAACCGTGCATTGGCATTGTGCTGCAATTTTTGTAGCTTGATTTAGAGCAAGTTCAGTTGCGACAAATTAACAAGCATGCAAATGATTTGCTTCCCTCCTTAGAACACAAACAGATTAGATTAGAGGTTATTTATTCAAACATTTTAAGTAGAAAAGAAAGCTATTTGACTTTTTAAAATGAACATATAAAATAGACAACAATAGGGAAAACATGCCTATTTTTCTTCTTTTTTTTTTTTTTGCCGAAAATGTTTCTATTCATACAATTCACTTCTATTTCATATTCTCAAAGCACTTTTATCATAGTGTGCATGATTTGTAAACAAATATAGTTCAATGTTTTGAAGGTTCAATGTTAGCATCACATAATAGCCATATTTACTGCTTTTTTGACTTTGTAAACTTGCTCGGTAGCTCATCTGGTACGGCACTGCCTGTACGAGTTCCGTAAGTCACAATAAAAGAGCTCAAAAACGTATAGATGAATGATTAAAATGACATGGTTGCTTCATGGTTGTTTTTAACTCACATTTGCTCTTGTTAACACTATCGGTTAGGTTTAGAGTAGGGTTTCGTTTTCATTTTCAAATGCGATATGTATTCATACCTTGAACATCAGAACATTTATACCTACTGTGATATGTATTCATGTTCATGTTTAACTTGCAAAGTGCTACGAAAAACACAAGAAGCAGGGTAATATAATTCTGATTTAGAATGGGATATCGCTTGCAAAACTGTTGCATAAAAGCTGTAATATCAATAAAAGAGCAATAATGTCGAGTAACTTACATTACATGTCAAATGTGGCCAGTTCGTTCTTGGCTTATTGCTTTAATATTTTAGCCTTCTGTCTTGCTCCCCCTCTCATTCTCTCACTATCCATCATAAACACAGTAGGCCTTCTCCAAAACGGACCCCTGAGTGTGCCGGAGTGTGACCCCGCTCTGTGGGTGAGTGTGCGCCCTCATTATAAATAACTGAAACACCCCACTGCCATAACGGCATGACAATTAGTGACCGGCGAGGACCTAATTATGGCCCTATGATCTCCTTTAATGGCGGAATCTGAGCGCTCATGCCCAGGGCAATTTTCCTCCCTGTTAATTGCGTGATTATTCTATTATTGCAGATTGACTGATAGGCCTCGGCCACGGGTGTAACCTTGTGGTCTTCAGCGGTGAGTAGAGCTCTTCAGAGCAGACTGGAGAACGACTCTAGTCTCTTGCCCAGTGATGAGAATCCACAGAGTTGGCCAATTTCAGCTGAAGGCCCCACTCCTCCACTCTTTCTAATACAAACTAAATGAGCCGCAAATTAGTGCATAAGATGTGTGTTAATGACAAAGTGGGGGGGGGGGTGTTTCACACTCTCTTATTGACATTAAAAAGTAAGAGCTCGATGCCCCTTATTGGGAAAGCAGTCGTAACCCCATTGCTTTCATTTTGAAATTTAGAAATTAGAAATGTAGTTTTGAACATTTAAATACATACCGTTTAAAAGTTTGGGATTTCTACGATTTTGTTATTGTTTTTTTCTTTTAAAAGAAGTTTATGTTCATCAATGCTGCTTTTATATTTGATCAACAATACAGTACACAGTAAAATTGTGAAATATTCTATGTTAATATATTAAAATATTTCAAAAGAACAGCATTTATTAATATAAATATTTTTGTTACATTATGCATGATGTTACGGTCTCTTTTGATAAATTAAATGCAGACTTGCTGAGTAAAAGTTTAAATTTAGACTAGAGTAAAGGTAAAATTTATAAGTTACAGTATTCTGTGCAATATTTGAATTCCCAAGGGAATGCATCAATATGATTTGCACCTGAAAGTATTTTCCAAATAATGACTCCCTCTATAGGCAGAAGACTCCTTCAATGGATAAGCTCATACATCCAGGGACTTTAAGAAGCACTTAGATCTGACCACATGTAGTGATGTAACCATAATGGACTGTAATGATTTGGACCGTCTTAATGTTGGCAGGATGTACTAATGAACTGACCTCAGTCTTCAATGCCCATCTCCACCTTACAAACTGATCTAGACATGTGCTAACATCTACTTTGTCTATCTGACATAATCTGACATTACTATCAGTAGTTTTGCATCATGACAAAGACAAACAGCCCTAAATCACCTAAAGAATAATTTACTCACCCTCATGTCCAAACCTGTATGACATTCTCCCTCATGTGGAAAACAAAATAGAATATTTTAAAGAAAATTGGGGTCTAGACACCAATTGCCTTTTCATTGTATTGACAAAAGAGGCCATTCTTCTTTTTTAGGTGAACTATCCCTTTGACATGGTTTGAATTTCAGAACATTTGTATTGACTAGTATGTCAGTTTTGAATACTGTTAAAATCAGTCCAGTATGAGGCTTGCATTCCATACATCAAGTGAGTGGTTTATAATGCTAACATACTTGCATATTTAGTTTTCCTTTAGGGCATTTTCATTTGCTCAGGCCATCATGGATTGCACCATTAGGCCTGCCATTTAATGAAAGCCATTTATGTGAAACCACAGAGTTGTGAACTCACATTAACATGTGTCCATACCGCTCACGGTCCATGCATTGACTTTAGACTTTATTGCATCTGCCTGAAGCTACAATCACCAAGTCAATCTGCAGAAAATAGCGTGCTAGAAAATGCATTTCAGCACTGTATATCCTTTACAAAAGGAAGCTGCAACTCAAACATACAGAAAAGTACTTAAAATTTTGTTGTAAAATCTCATTTATATAATGACGAAGACCACATGTATATGCAAATGGTAATTAATCTACTCGAAAGAGAACCCAAACCCCAAAATGCAGCAATGAACATGTCTAGATTTACTGAACAGAAACAGCCATTCTATGTACCTGTCACATTACCAAAGATTATGTAAATTCAAAAGTAGAATTCAAAGTTAATTTTTCTGCTGAGTTCAGCATGGTAAGTGTGGAAAAAATAGGCTCAGTGCTCAGCTGCTCAACTTCTGTATCAATAACGTGGGCGCCGGAATAAATACAGTTTTCACATGTATGGCGAAACAGGCTTTAGGCCACAGCAGCCCTCATGCTTTCCTGGCAGATCACTCGAAAGTCTCAGAAACGAACAAAAACGGCTTGACATTTGCCTTGTTAAACTCATCGGAACTTGCCATTAAAATGTGTTTCTTACTGTGAGTGGGAAGTCTTTGAAGAACGGATGGCCTTTGGGTCATGAATGGGTCATGAATGTTGTGTGGTGGCAGTAATGTTGGAGACAAAAATAAAGATGGCTGGAGACTCAATCTACTTTTGCGATGATGGTATTTTAGAGTCTTCTTGATTATAAAGCTGCAGCTAAGTGCTATTGATCAGCGACCTGTAGGGGATGTCTCCGTCACGCAGTATTAGGACCCAAACCAGTACACCATGTATTATTCAACAGGCATCTGACAAGCTCTACTGGCAGCCAGCAATCCCAGGGCAACAGGAGCTCAGCTGTGACTAACTTCCCCAGCCACACACACGCGCACTTGTACACTCACTCACATACCTACTGGCCCCTGGCTGGCCTGCTATGGTGCCAGATTGTTGTCGAGAATTCATCGACCCAAAGCAGCCAGAGGTTAATATATGAACTGCGTACAGACTTGTTGTCTATACCTGCTGAAAATGAAGCAGACAATCTGAGATCACAACCACCCCTGCACTGACCCAGTGGAGGGCAGAAAACAACAAGAACAAAACCATCCAAACATCCAGATCAACCATCTAAAAATCTGAAGTCTGACCTGGCATGGCAAGTAGCTATGAAGCACACGCAAACACTTTCTGGTATCCTGGTTTCTTGTTTTCAACAATGTTTGTGCTAACACATCTCACACTTAATGTGACGATTACATCATTTCCCTCCCCAATCTATGATCCTGACATTCAATTCTCTCACCTAATCTAAGGCACAATCAACAAGCTGGCTACTTGGAAAAGGTTTTCAAACCAGTCTGAAATCTGTTGTAGCAACTATTCGCAGGATGTCCCGAGACTGCATTACGGGTTGGGTAATGTAAAATGTATCAAAGAATGATAGGAAAATCTAGCAATTGGAAATGACTTTCTAACATGTTAATAGATCAATACATCAAACCCCAATCTCAAGCTTTTTACCTTTCCATCGCTTCTTCCAGTCAATGATCCACTGTAAGGTGAGTCCCACAAACCCTGCATAATGTATCTTTGTTTGCACCGATTGCAATTATCATGGGGATCAATGAACGTGATCAATACTTTACAGCAATTAACATTTAATATCCCTGCACAGCCACTTAGTCCATTAATGGGAGATTGATTATTCCACTGCCTTGCTGGAGCTTTGAGTGGCACAGATGTATTTCCTTTGAAGAATAGGGGAAAACAACGGTACGTTTAAGTTCTTAGCAGATCTTTTCCAGAATTACTTGCTATGCAGTGCACAATCATGTTATTGGGAGTTAAGTATACACACTGGCTGGATTTCCAAACTAGGCCTTATGCTGCAAGTCCTCCTGGGAAGTTTCTACTTACTGTACAAGTGTGAATACGTGAACAGCAAAGAATCCAGTTTCAGTTAAAAAATGTAGTCAAAAGAATAAGAGAATGACATGCAAATATGGTCTTTCAACTTCAAAATCTTGTGGAATTTACAAGTCAGTGTTCAAAGAAATGAGTTTTCCACTGGATTTTATTATTTTTCCTTCCAACACGATTAGAGTCAGCATTAAAACACCTTCAAGAACATTCAACCTAGTCCCTAAATGCTGATCATGAGTAAATCTATTAGATGCAAAATATATGTGCCATATCGGACATAAGCCAAAAACATTTTTTTTTCTTAATTACCTCTTTCAATCTTCTTATCTGCAATACCTGAGGTAGTACCTTAGTGAATGAGACCCATTGTCTGATAATAAGTTCAATAGGCTGGGTGCCATAATGGATGGAAGACACTTACAGCCATGAAAATTACATTAATGAAAGAATCGATCATTAATTCCATGCATCTGATCCTGCCATTGTTCCATCTTCCACAGAAAATCATTTTTCTCCTTTCACATTTAATCCGCCATGAAATAATTCTGTGTAGAAAAGGTTAAGACTGACTGCGATTGTTGCTGTCAATGACCGACCACAAAGACCTGCCATTTATGCTCTGTCTGATATAATCACCGATATCAGTTGAGTGATTGGAATGAGAAATATCAATCTCTGCTGCTGAGAGCTAAACTTGCCCTCGGGAGATCAGCCGTGCTGCAGCGTCAGACACAAAACAAAGAACATTTTGCTTCAGTGACCAGAGAAAGTGTTTGTGTAAGCGAAAAAAGAAGGATCAGCCCATTAAGAATGCTGTCAGATAAACTCCTTTCGAGATGCTACAGACATGCTTTACACTCAGGGGGTATCGACAGGAGAAGGGCCGGTGCAGCCTTTGCCTCTGACGCTTGCGCCACTGCAGCATCACGAGGGGTTCTGCTATATAAACACTTTGTTTGTGCTGACAATCAGAGGGATGAGCCATCCGCTATATCCACAGTATTGATCCTCTGAATAGTGTCCTGCAGTTACTTGCTCTATGAACAACTGTGGAAACAGGGAGGTTATTTTAGTGATTTTAGGGAGGGAGGGAGAGAGAGATGAAAGGAGAATTGAAGGAAGTAAGGGAGGAAGAGAGGAAAAAGGGGTGAGAGGACTAGGAACTCACTGGGGCGATTAGGTAATTTGGACATTTCGCAGTTGTATTTTATGATTTTAATCCTGTCTACGTAAAACATACTCGGTTACCTAATGTAACCTCTTCAGCCGAATATTGCGTATGTTTAGCTTACACTACGGATAAAGTCATCATTTCTTGAGATATTGAAGCCCAAAAATATCCTTAATTTTGTATTCTTTGTCAACGCAGTGCAGCAGCTAGCAGGCTGTTTAGCGTGCTCATTGGCTGCTGAGCCTGGCGTGACGTCACGCCCAATGGTGTGGCTTAGTGTATAAAGGCACGACTCGGAGGCAAAAACGCTTGTTGCCGCGAGCATGGCCGGTTACTCAATACTCATTCCCTCTACCAAGGTTACGTTAGGTAACCGAGTCCGTTCTCTTATGAGTGGTTCTCTCGTATTGCATAAGTTTATCCCTATACAGTGACCTTCTGTGATACCCACATTTGAGCAAAAGACACTTCCAGTAAAAACGTCAGACATCCCAGTTCACGAAATAACCATGTCTGGGTCAAATGTAACTCCATTAACATTATGCTTAATCCCTAACACCATTTACAAAGCAATTCCATCCATTCAATCTCTCCACTTGGATACGCAAAGCTGTTTCTTCACTTATCCTTCGTAAATGTACTCATATACATGCAGAGAAAAAGAGACGAAACAACTTTAAAATGGCAGAGAAATTTTTAAACTTCAATTATTTTTTTTTAAATTAATCTGCAAACAAGCAAGAACATAATTGGTGCAATTGCACTTGCCAAAGTAACTCCCATATCTGTTCCATAACCCAGAATCATGCAGTACG
This sequence comes from Pimephales promelas, assembly GCF_988280905.1. Taxonomy (NCBI): domain Eukaryota; kingdom Metazoa; phylum Chordata; class Actinopteri; order Cypriniformes; family Leuciscidae; genus Pimephales; species Pimephales promelas. The sequence goes on along the minus strand of NC_142792.1, from coordinate 9,709,780 downwards.
TATGAAACACTATAAACACCAGTTCTGCCAGACACTGGATTATGGCACCACATCTAAGCTGTCAGACAATTACGCAATTCATTATTACATTCTGCCGCACGGACCAATTAGCAATCAAATTATACTCACTTCAGCCAATTACTTCTGGACTACTTCTGGTGATTTATAAACCAATCGTCCCTCTGGTTATTGTAGTGCCTCTTAAGGCATATCCAGAAGTGCAATTGAATGGAGAAAAGAGATTCTCACAATAAAATACTGTGAAATATTTTAGAAATGATTTATTTAAAACCAATAAATTTGGATGGCAGGTCATATTGGAGCTGCACTGTCTGCAGCATAATATTAATAAAAAACTTTATGCAAGTCTAAAAAAAATAAAAGGAAACCGCTGAGAAATCTGTGTCCTGTTCCTTTAGTTCTTCTGTACTATCTGAACCTTTCACATGTACTGTCCTCATCCATAACTCTTTTGTTGTTTTCTACTACAAAGAAATATAGTAACAATAATAACAAAAGAGATTATAATGGCTTTTTTTAAATCAAAACCAAAAAAAAATAAAAGTAATATGTCGCCAGAGGTGAAGAGATAAGATGCAAGAAAATTAAATGGAAGTTATAGATGTCCTCTAGGCTTTCTGTATAAAAATGTATTATTAAATGCTACATCACAGCATACGTAAGGCAGTCATTTCTCAGAGAAAATAGCTACAGACTCCTGTTCTTGCCAATTAAATTTACCCTGAGGCCTTTCGGTTTTGCGGCACGTAATGCGGTAATCTTGACCAATCCTTTTGAGAAAGTGACAGAGTGGTGGTCACTTTGGTGTGTGTTGTAACAGCAGGGAGAAGGGAAAAGCAATCTTCCGAGCTGGAAACACACCAGGCTGCAATATGCATTACAGCCAGAGGAGCCTATTTGTATCAAATCCATCACGCTCCGTCCATACCCCGTCCTACTTTAATCACAAACAGTCTTTTATCTAAGCTTTGATATTAGCTGGGGTCTTCATGTGCTAGCGTCTATCCGTAGCGAGAAGGTAAGAGTGAGCTGTTTAAAGTCCAATATGGTGGCAAGCTGGTAATAAAAATGACATTCCGAGTCGGAGAGTGCAGTGCATGTCGTCAGATCTCTGATAGAGAAATGTGAGGCCTGTGCAGAGAGTTATCAGCTCTCTTTCTCTGAGTCTCGCACTCGGCAGACCAGAGAAATCATCGCAATATTACAAACAGGAAGTCCTTTCCGTGGTCCAAAACTCAATATGATGTTTGCCTCAGATTAGAATGAAGAAACATAGCAGCGGTGGAGGGGGGGTTAGTGAAGGTCACGGTGGAATGACAATATGAAAGTCTAGTTAAGACCGCTCTTTTTCAATGTAATCTGAAGTGAGGGATCAAGTGCATAACACCTCTCAAAATCCTTCTTTAATATTGAAAAGATCAGCTTACAAAGTGACTCAGTAGTACCATGCTGATATTCAAGGCTAATGTAATTAAAATTCCAATCCCAGAATACCAAGCTAAAAATTCATGTACTTTGTTTGGGTTTCATTTTATGAGTGGTTATGACTAAGATTGCGTTTGTGTGTGTGCACGTACATATCTGTTTGATATTTATTCATTTCCAAAATAAACCTAGAGACCGGGCTGTTCAAACTGAAATAAAACAGACAAACAGATTTATCTTGTTATTATTCTGCGAAGGATAGAAGGTAAGTCTGCGGTCTCAGCATGCCAAACCAAATGTGTGCACTGTCTCACTGCCTTCCATGTGTCTGGAAATTCTGTTTTACAGGACTTACTGCCAAAACAACCTTACAAACACACAAGGTGCGTCTCAATCAGCTCCCCAGATTAGTGCACTTTGCCATTGTCGAAATCAATCTAGTGCACTGAAAGGAGTATCAAATGCTCACCATTGTTATCTCAAGTTGTCAAAGGACAAAATCCTGCACCATTTGTTTTTCGTGAAGACAATAACTTTTCGCATCTAACATAAAAGTTTTGTTTACAAAATAGATGGATATAGATGTGCATATGTATTATATATAATATTATGAGTTTATATATCAATGCCACTGCACTTTTTAATTGCCACACCGCATAATCATAATGGCGTGTTAAACTGCAGAAATGTCTATTTATGTTTTGACGTGCAAACTTATAATTGATATTCAAAGGGCCAGGATGACATTTTTGTCATCACAGTGTACAGGACAACATCACATCCACCCACATCGATGACGGTCCCGTTCTACGGGCAGATACTCAGAAACACAATGCAAAAAACATCTAATCTCGTCAAATGCTGCCCAAAGCAATCAGAGCACAGATCTATTACACGCAAGAGATAAGGATTAAATTAATACATTTCCTCGGGTAAATCAAATTCTGGTCATTACCCACAGAGATTAACTTCAGGACAGCTGGCAGGGGATATAACACAGAAGGGGGCAGATTTTTTACATTTATTCACTGGAGGCTTTAATATTTAAGGGAATGGATTGCATATAAAGAGATGCCTGCCAGATCATCAGAGCCTCAAAGGGTTAATGGGGGTCCGCGCAAGATGTGATCAGTATTATTCACAATATATTTTCAAGTCAACAACATGAAATCAGAATTGATCCAATTAACTTTCTTAAATGTTTGCAATTACTGGTGCACATTATTCCATTGAATTATTCCAAAGAGTGGCCTGTACAATTCTTCAAATATTCTTTTTTGAGTGAGTAGTTTTCATTTCTAAATGAACTACTATCCCTTTAATCAGTTTGATCAAATGCATTACTGCTAAAAGCATCAATAAGGTTGTTCATGCTTAATGCAAAAGAGGGTCAAAGCATTATTTGTGATTATAGCCAAAGACATTCATTAAGAAGAGCTCAATATTGGTCAATGACAGATGAAGAGTTATCTTGTTACACAAAAAGAAATATTCAATATGCACATTACAAACTTTAATGGATGGACGACCCATGCAGAGAAATTGAGGAGGATGGTTTGCAAGAGAAGCAATAATTAGCACCAATATCAATCAAAGCTGTCTATAAGGGTGGTCTTAATGACCTAGTGCAGAAAAAAGAAGTATGGGAATGTGCAGGGTCCGCAATTCACAAAAATTACAATCCATAAATTATCAACCATGAAAACAGTATTTTGTATCTACATAAATTCTATATATACACAAAAACAGTGCAATGCTATTCTAAGTGCAGAATAAAACAATGCAAAATGCAGCGTATACAATATTATATTAATATATTGAATGTATATTTATATTTTTTTCCTGCTCTGTAAAAAAAAAAAATCATCTTAGATAATTTATGTGGTTCAGATAGCATAATATTTTTAGTTTCTCCATCATTGTATTAACTCAATTTTTAAATGTCAATTAACTTAAAGTTAAGGCAGCAGGTTACTAATATACTTACATGTTTTTGTTTTTTTTTTACAGTGGAAAAATACTGAAAAAATGCTACAGGAAAAAACTGTTAATAGGGGGCTGGGTAACAATAACTGTGACAAAGACTTTCTTCTCATTTTAGTTTTCAATATTTTTATAATGAATTTCTGGCAAACATCAGTTTTTTTACTGTAAATTTAACAGGATATTTTACCGTATGTATTATGGCATTTTAAAAGTAAAAATGAAAAACTAACTTTTAAAATCATAACTTATTTTGTACTGGTTTAACAAATTAAAATTACCATTCAAACACCTGTTTTAAAATCGCATGGCTATGAGATGAGATGAGATGAAAAGTAATGCGCATAATGATTTAAGTGACTTATAGACAGACTAAACTGTATGTCACCACATGGATTTTTTTGGCCATCCTTTGGAATGAGTTAAAAGTCTGAAAACGTTCACATTTGTTTACATGCATATAGAGCAGAATGTGCTTTCCCAGAGAGTTCACAGTATTACAAAGCATCTGGAGGGACGTTTGAAGCGACAGTGCTGGAGAAAAGATCCTGGAATGGGACAAAGGCCCAGCGGGGGGCAGCTTGGGAGGACACAGAAGATAGAACGCGGCCTCCTCGCTCTGATGGGAAGCCTCAGTTTCCAGCTTTTAAAGGGAAGGACGAAGACAGGTGGGTGGGGGTCTCTTCGCTTTCATCCAGAAATAAGACATGACCAGTGGCCGCTGTGGAGAAGCCATGCATTTCAAAACCACTCACATCCCCAGTACTAAGATCTGTCTGGCCTGACGTACACTGATTTGCTTTCCGAGCCCCTGTGGAGACTGGAACATACATTTCTATCCCGCAAACCAACACACACACACACACACACACACTCTCTCGAATTGTTGGATATCCTTCACAGGTTCCCTCCATGCATCTTGAGAACACACGCTCTCATTTCCACACTTCACTTTTTCTCACAGCTCACAGCAATGATTTTAAAGGACGGGTTTCTGTTGTGTGACTCAAATGGGCTTTGAGTACTGCATTTTCAATCAGTCACAGCTGTGTCAAGGCATTTTTCTCAAGCCTTCCTTGGCTTTTTTTCCCCCTTATTTTGGGCGGTGAAAAGGCAGAAAAGAAAGATAAACACATTCGGCATTTTCTCTTTAAGGTTCATTACACAGCCTCAATCTGGGGTGGGAGAGTCGGCGAAGAGTTAATTCCTCGCCGTGTGAGAGAAAATGCATTAACAGAGTCCTATCCATCTTCAAACTGACATATCCATTTAAATGTCTACTGCTTACTTCTAAAGAGATGCGGGCCGAATATCACTGCTCTTTTTCTCTCTTCTACAGTATGTGTATTTGCTTTCTCACTTTCTCAGATGCTTGTTTTTTTCTCATTTTAAATTATTATGGGGTGAACTAACAACAGTTGCACCACTTTACAGTGCAAAACGTTTCTTATTCACTAATCACTCACTCTAGTTGTCTAGTTAAATGCATTGAAATAGTGTTGCACCATCATTGCCTTTTTTACCAAAATATGCCTCTTTTATATTTAAATTAGGCTATGTACGTCGCTTTCTCTCATCTAATGTCATTTCTTATTTAATAGTAACCAACATCCACTGAAATTAAGTGTGTTCCTACCAATTGTAGGCGTTTATTTGTAATATTATATAGGGGAAAATCAATAAGGCCATTTTCTGATACTGTGCTCATAAAATTTGCTCAAATTTTCTGATGGCAAAAAATGTACTTTAAAAGCTCATTTTAGTTATACTTTAACATTGACTGATGGATTTTATTAGATTAAACTCATAATACACACTACAATGTTTTAAAAAAAAAAATGTCTCCCAATGCAATGAATCAGCAAGACCATCATGGGAAATCTAGGTGTGTGAGTTCCCATTCCTCTGAGAGTGGCATCTTGATTACAAATAAACCTGATGCACATTTTAATATATCTAGCAATATGAATATGTCATTTACACAAAAGTAGGATTACATTTGTAATCATATATGGACGTGAACAATATAAATGAAATATAACATCAGCCATTTCCAGAATGGTGTCCATATCGCTTTCACTTTTCATTAATTCTGGAAATAATGAATGCAAGGAGGTTGTCTTCTCGGTTTGTGATCGTATACTGTTTAATAAACAGTTTTGGAAAGGATCTGCAAGGGTTATTAAAATCAGCAACGCCTCAAGCAATCTCTATATCACACCCATCAGGGAAAAAAAACAAAACAAAAAAAACACTTACAGCTTCTCTTCAACAACACTCAGATTATAAAAGCAGACAGAATAAAAATAAGAGAAGATTTAAGACATCCCAAAAGGCAAAAGGGGCATTTAACAAATGAGATTTATAAAATGAGGCTTGATTAAACCCAAGTTAAATCAGGTTATACACAGACAGTAAAACTACAATGTTAATATTCCTCCAAAATATCTTTCAGGCACAAACTGTTTGTTGTTCGAATTGGATATTATTAATTTTCTTCTCCACTCCTTGTCAGGGCAGTGGAATAAGGGTTTCTGCAATCCAAAAGCCAAAAAGCAGGGAAGGGGGAGAAAAAAAAAACACAGACAGAATGAGATGATCCAGGCCTTGTGAATCAGGGCAGAAAGTCTAATACCGAGCACCTTTGTGCCAGAGAAAGAACATGACTAAGCGCTCTAACCTTCCTCAACACTTCAGTAGCCTTCAAAGCCGTTAGAATTCTCAACAAAGAAGAAAATAATTTCCAATACATATTAATGACTTGGACTAAAATCCATCCCTGTCCTTGAGACTTCGGTGCGACAAACAAAGCCAACAGCTTCACTCCGTAAACACAAGGGCCTTGTCAATAAAACAATCATTACCTGAAACACAATGAGACATGTGAGACAGTGAGAGTGATCTGAAATTCATCGTCACACCAAGCATGAATTCATAATAACTCTGAGGGAGGCACTGAGTCTTTAAATAGAAATGTGCCTGCAATGCATCACCATAGAATTACTGTACGTCGTGATTAAAAATGACCCCAATTGATTTAAAGGGGACATATGCTAAATCCACTTTTTTAGCCCTTAAATGCTTAGTTTATAACTTTATATTCTGTTTTGGTCATATTTTGCAATCTGTTCAGGTTTTTCCGTTCTCTATTTTGAAAAATTGCGTCACAGTATTTGCAGCGGAACAGTCCAAATGAGGACATTGACTACTGGCACAACACTTTGATCAATCCGCCATTTTTATTTCTCACTCCGATTTTGTAGTCCAAGCTCAATGATGCAGAAGCTACAAGAGGGTCAAAATGTCCAGTTGTTGGATGTAGTGACCCGAAGCACTTTAAAGATTCCCACTTCAGCAACATCTGCCGGTATAAAGAAGGGTTTGCCGATCGACTTCGTCTGAATGAGGGGTCAATTCCTTCTATCTTTGGAGTCAACGAACAGAGCATTTCGATAAGCTGTAAATATCGTTAATAAAAATAAAGTGGTTTACTTTCTTAAAACACATGGTGTTCATGGTTTAGCAGTACCTTTGTCTTTGTTTCCAAGTAACGTTACACGTCTGCAGTATTATTGTTCTTGAGTTTCATCAATGGTCATTTAGCTGCTGTGTTTTCTGATGCTTTTATCATATTATCAATACAAATTTTTAGTGGTAAGATTAGACCGTAGACATTTATCTTGTTAGTGTGCTTGTTTTAACAAGAGAAATAATAAACTTGCACTTATAACACAATACAGTTACATGCCATTGCAATACATCCATAAGAAGACGTTCTGCAGGTTCGTCGTCTTTTGTAAAGCTGTAAAGTTTGACGAACAAGTCTTCCGTCGTAGATATTTTGTTAACGTGTGAATAAAAATGTTCTTTGACGCTATATAATCTCTAATCAAACTACAAAAACGGCCGAACGGGGTGGAATTGTACCGAGTTTGAACTCTATCTATTCATCCATCCAATTTTCCACCATATATATACACACACTCTATACACATACACACATTCGATTTTTACTATATAGTGTGTATAAATTATATATAGAAAATAAACAAATACAGTAAATCAATTTTATTCAACAGTAAAATATATAAAATAATGTCAATAATGAAAACGATTCATATATTTTATAAATATTGAATTAAATAAATTAAAAACAATATTGATTAAATTCCAAGTTGTGTTGTTAAGAACTTAACGCAACGTAACTTCTACTCTGTGAGATTAAAACCAGTTTAATGCTGTGGGGGTGCGGGATTGCAAACATTGTGGATCATTAAAAAAAGGTTACAGACCAAGGCTGAGAACCCTGGCTCTAATCACTCATCCGACAGAAAACAGAGAACACAACTAACAAGTAGCCTAGGCGAGAAAGGGCGAGGGCGCACATAAGTTATCAACCCCCCCTCTCGCCAGCCCACTTGACACTTCAACTGCTTTTGCAGCAGATCTTGAGGTTCTGCCCAGCCCGGCTCTATCCTTTTATCAGCCTCTCTGCACGTGGATCGATCGTGGAGGGAGTTACGATGCAGACAGCAGTTCTCTGTTACAACTCTGACGCCAACACTTATGGCCTGACCAATAGCCCATTTACACTCTATGAATTTCAAATTTAAACGTGTATTAATAACATGTATGCTGCGTATGCACACACACACACACACACACACACACTTATGGTTGCAGTCTCTGTATCATTAAACGTACACTCTCTCACATAGCTCATGGGATCTCATTTGCTATGCTGTGATGGTGCTCATGGATGATGCTGCTGACCCATCTATGTTGTTATTTATAGACGCGAGAGGAGAACTTAAGGGTCAGGGGAGTCAAAGCCGGGGCTTGTAATTACTGCTGACTCACTGCCTCTGCAAAAAAAAAAAAAAAAAAAGGCTATTACCCTTACTATCCACACCGACAGAGAGAGAGACTTAAGAAGGTCTCGTCATTAACTGTTCAATTAACATGACTTCTTAAATGCATTATTTTTTTGTTTTAATCTATTAACTGCTACTTTCTTACTCTTCATAATTACTTCATTTATTTGCCATCAGTGTTTTTAAGACATCATTAGTTGTTTTTCATTAATTTGATTGGCTGTGGATGTTTCACTCTTGTGCACCAGACATAAAGGCTAATTAGTTAGTTCAGAGCAAAGAGGATGACATGCAGAGGGCAAGAGAGAAGATGGAATTTGGGGCCGCGTCGGTGCTGCTGAATTGCACTCTCCTTTTGACTGGACACTTTAAAGAAAATATAAAAGCTCTCCAGGTGCTTATCTCTGCCTGGTACTAACAGATCCGGCTGTTCACCCTGAGAGAGCACCGACTGCCCCCCCCTCGACCCTGCACTGCACCCTTAGATTGAAAACCACAAAAGAAGAATAAAAGCACTACCTGTATCAGCCACTAAGAGGTCCTAAAAGACACAGTGCTGTAATACAATATAAAGCTCTCAAAAATAACTTTTTTAAAAAATTGAAACCTTTTGTGACATTATAAATGTCTTTTCTGTGACTTTTGACCAATTTAAAATGTTAAAAAAAGTTTAAAAAAGTAAAAAAAAAAAATGAATAAAAAAAAATCTGACCCCAATCTTTTAAACCATATTGTGCATTTATGTAAATAAAGTGAAAGGGGAAAATGTAAGGGGAAGAAAATGGGAAGCATTTTCACTTCCCTTTTTAAAATTTACACAAATAATTACACCTATTGTTGAATCTATGCAGTTCGTGATCATTTAAATAAATTTCAATATTAGATATTTGTTACAAGCAAATCAGAAGAAAATCACTGGACTAAACCACTGGATATTAACTCAAATATCCAAACATGATTGAATGACTGTATTTCCTACTTAAATTGATGAATCATACAGTTTATGTGTAGGTATTCATGTGACAGAGACAGAGGAGTCCGTTCTCATCCCAAGGCTTCCTATACCCTTTAGCGTCAAATGAGACGCAGATATATATAAATATATAAATATATGTGGCAGAAGGCGCCTCCTAGTGGTCTAACCCTAACCCTACCCCAGACCTAAACCTACCATAACCGAAGCGTCTCATTTGACGCTAAAGGGTGCCATGTGCGTTGGATGTCTGCTTTGACAAAAGTGTCGTATATGACGCCTTGGGATGAGAATGCGCTTGATACCATACGAGTCATATTTTGAATGAGCTCAGCAGGTAAACAGCAGCTCAAAACTTTTTTTTCAACCGCAAGAGATCTAAATGACAAAGGAGCCCCGCACAGCAGCAGGCAAACACTCGCAGCACAGCAGAGCAGACGAGGGATTCAGTAAGTACCGCTGGGGATTACAGATGGCCCTTCAAATTAAATCAAATAGTACGGCTCAGGATCTGGCTTACGGACGCCTACGGGAGAGGTGTATATGACTGGAGCCAGAGCCACCGGGTGTGGAGAGAGAGAGAAAATCACCTCCAAATGAGTTTCTGAAATATCTATAGATAAATTGAATTTGAAAATCTTGACAGTGAGTGATCTGAGGCTGGATGAGGAGCAAGTCAAAGGTGGCAGTCATTCTTTCATTGCTTCATAAACACACACCGAGAGAAAGAGATATTTGGTTTTCCATCATGGTTGGGGCTTTCTATTGACTTCTGTTGTTTTTACTGAGCTAATTTTATACTAATACTATTTTTTTCTATCCCCTATCCGACCTAAATCAGACACTCAAATACTTTTTGCATTTATAAATTTGCATGTTTAGGATGTTTAATAAGCCAAATTCCTTGTTCGGACCAATGGTTGGTCACCTCACCACAAATGTAACTGATTTCAGGATTAACTACCCTTAATAGCATTTGGTACCTCGCAGGCTCACACACACACACACACGCACACACACACACACACACACACACACACAGCAAATCACAATCAACACAAGTAGGCTTATGACAACATATTCTTCTAACCAAATTAGTCTTGCACTTTATTACAGTAAAAAAATTAAAAACCTTGAAAATCTATTTTATCTCATTCTATTCATAAAATAGTGATCTTATATCTGAAATATTTCCTGACTTATATATAGAGGATGCTATTTTGAGAGCCAAATTAAAAAATCATTACTTTCCATCTTTCAGTCTTTCTCAATAAGACCTTTTGGGGACAAAATTCACTTAAATTTACAGTTTAAACTTCAGAAACCAACAACTTTCAGACAGGTGTAACTAAATTTAAATAGATTTAACTTTTGCTTTAACTTTAACTAACTTTAACTTTTCAAAATTTATTTTGTGAATATAACAAGTATCAACATAAGCATCAAAAATGTGAACCACCATACACTTAATTCAAAACCAATATACTGTAAATGGCAAATGTCTAAGAGGACAAGACTTGTCCTGTTCCATAAGTCCTCTCCGTCTTATTAGGCTTCTTTTGGATGCCTCCTCTTCTATTTCAGTCTTGTTTGAATAATAACTTAATTCCATGCATTTCTCATCTCTACAAGGTTCCTGCTCTTTCATTACTTATGATTCATATCACTTTCGTTGCCGCATAATCATTAGGTAGGTTATTATAATACAAATACAAAGGAGATGACATCTCGTCTTTTCCCTCTTGACTCTGAGAAAAATTATTACTGAGGAGAAACTCTCCCAAGAGCTTAGGGAACCAGCAGGAATTTGTATAATCAATTAGTATGTATGTGTAAAGTGACTGAGACATTTCTTCATGACTACAAGCATAGGGCTTTAACATGGCCAGTGCCATAAAGTTAAACATTTTGAACTGACACCAAAACATGTCAGAGAACGTCACAAATAGAAGTCATATTGATACTAAAATAATATAGTATAATATGACTATATTAATATATATCGTATTACTGACGTGTATGTATACACACACACACATACACACACGCTTCATCACTCTGTCTCCCAATAAGAAGGTGTGTGAAATAAGCATATGTTCTGCCACAATATGGCTGCCGTTGCATCATCCAGGTGGATGCTCCACATTGGTGGTTGGGGCATGTATATACATGCCCCATATACATACATACTATGTACTTATAGTAATTGCAATAACTGGGTAATAACTAGGTACTAACCCCGGACCTACCCCTAAACATATATTACCTTATATTACCAGTACTTTCTTAGGTAAATACACTGTACACGTACTGTAAAATGAATTATATTGGTATATATGATTATTATTTGTGACAATAGGCCTAATTGTTTTGCCAAGCAATTACTTTTAATGATAATACAGATTATTGTGATGAGTGTGAGTGTTTTTGAGTGCAGTTTGGCTACACTTGTCAAGGCCAAAATTTTTAAAATGTCCTTACCAATATTGTGAAAAATGTTTATTATTATTAATAATAATAATCAAGGACATTTGAAGCATGAAGCATCATCACTATTTGAAATGCTCATAAATCAGCCAAATCACATTTACATTTAAATAATAATGTTAACATGTTTCTATGAAGATTGGGTTTGGATAAAGTAAATAACATTTTATTAGTATAGACACCTACACATACACAGACACTATATATATATATATATATATATATATATATATATATAAATTGTATGCCTGTGTACGTCAGACAAAATACAAAACTTTTTCTGCAGAGGATGTTTGTGACAAATGCTCAGGGCTCTTTCCTCAAAAGACAGAGCACGAAAATAAAAAATAAAACAAAAAATGCATTAAAAAGGAAATTTGCAGAAACATTACATATGTGGTAGATTTTATTTTGTTGTTCACTTTTCATTTGTCTGGGATCATCACAACAAAGAGACAAATGAGACATCCTGAGACACACACAGGCATAACCCTAATGTGTTTCTTTCTGCCACATCTCTTTACAAAGATAGACCATTAAAGCTGATCACAGAGGCATGTCTACCATCAGTTGAGTCTTTTTTATTTGCTTGAGGGAGGATGCCCTTCATTAAAATAACAACAGCTCATCTCATGCATATGGAAATGGAACTTTCTCCATCTCAAGTATACGGGGTCTGGCCTGCCCTCTGAAAAGTCTTATGCAGGACACATCGCAGGATTAGGATGAGGTCACACGTGCATCCGCACAGCTTCATTGACGCATACACAGGCTATTCCATCCTCAAATTCTAACCTTGAGCAATGTGACCGAATCCCAAAGGCTGATCTCAAATATGGGGTAGATTACCCTCAATTTTGAGCAGAGAACCATCGATGTACTACAAATAATCAAAAGGGACGAAAAGCAAAACTCCTAATCACTCAAAAGCCTTCGTGATCAAAACAAGCCTGTTGAAATCAATGTTCCCACTTCAGCCCACCATACTGTCATTTAATTCCCCCAAAGAGACATATCCTTTTGTCTCGGTTGGATGAAAATGTTTGGGTGATGGGTAGGGGGATGAGGGGGTCTTGTGGAAGTGTGTCTCGCAAAGGGGTCAGCATAATAACAAGATTAGTGAGTTTTAATTTAGATTAAACAGGGTTTGGCTGTGATCGAGGGCCCCGCTGTTGTGCCCTCAGTACAAAAGGAAAAGCGTGAGGACATCAAACAGACATGAGTGACACGCAGTTCACCGCTGCACTTCATTAATCAGAACAGCAGGGTAAACGCATCAGCTTTGACTCGTCTGCCGCACTGAATCCAGAGAATTAAAAAAGGATTCATGTTGATCTGCATCATATTCATGTCCAGCATCTCAACTCAACTAAACACATTTACTTTTGATGTCTTCAGGATGAGGCATCAATTGTCTTTATCTTGAAAGTGTCCAGCTGAAACATCTTTTCTTCTTGCTTACGATATGATGGACTGAGACCTGAAACAAAAGAGATTTTGAGAAGTGTATTTTTTTTACTTTGACACAAAATTTCCAACGCATTCTCACCCCAAGGCGTCACCTTTGACCATGCTTCAATATTTGACGTTTTAGGCGCCCTTTAGCGTCACTTACATGACGCGATCCTACGGCGTCATCTAACTGACGCTAAAGGAAAGCGTCAGTTAGAGGACGCGGTTAGGTTTAGGTGTGGGGTGGGGGTAGGGTACACGCGATCCTAGGGCGTCATCTAACTGACACTAAAGGGCGCCTAAAGCGTCAGATATTGAAGCATGTCCAAATGCTTCCCAAGGCGTCAGTTAAGTGACGCCTTGGGGGTGAGAATGGGCTGAAATTTCACATCACATTTTTAGCAGAACTTAGCAGACACATTAAATTTACACTATTTTTGCCAGAACAACAGATTGAAAAACTCACATTTATCCAATTAAACACACTCTAGAATAGTTATTCTAAATCTTTTTTACTTGAAGAAATATTTTGTTAACAGAAAACAAACAGAGTATTTATATATTTAATTAACCACAGTTTATTGAGTGATTTGAGAATAACTACTTATTTTCAATTAACAACAACTTATTATTAAGGGGGGAAAATTAATGTTTCATGATTTCATTATTTGATCATGTTATATTAATTTATTATAAAAAATACATTTCAAAAACGTATGTTTTGATTTATTAATTTAAATATTGAGGCCCCCTTGGAAAGAAAACCACTGAACAAGAATTTCTGTAATGATATCCCTTTCCTTAATCTCTCTGACAAGCAATAGTATAGTAAATCATGGTTTGGTGTGCCTTTAGTTGCACTAATGCTCATAATTTATTCTCTTTTTTTAGGTCATCAAGAAGTGTGACTAAAATTTATTCATTTTAAAAGCAACTTCATTGCTTTAGTCCATGTCAAGGGTGATTTGGACAAACAAAAGACTATATTAGATATTAGAAAAAAAGGAATCTGTGGTACCTTGACTGACATTAGCATATTTATATTTGTGTAAATAAATGTAATTTCAAGCATTTAAGTATTTAATTTCACCTAACCTATTTGTGAATGAGTTATTTTTTTTTTTTTTTTAACACTGGTGTTCCTTTGGACTTCAGATTTCCGTTGACTCAATTACACTTCTGCTAACAGGGCAGTGGTAGCGATGCTAATGCAATGCTGAGCACACGTCAGCAGAACATTATGCATGTGCCCGATTTATGGCAACTGCCTTCATTACGCAAAACCTGATTAAATGTTCCCTGTAGGCCGAGGTAATGATCCCTCACCCATTGTTATTCATATTCGCTAAGGGTTCGGGGCTAAGGAGCTCCTTGTATCTCCACTCTGGGCTCCATTAATAATGTCTATTCACAGCCGCAAGTTCAGCATTCGTAAATGACACCTGGGGGTGCCCAGCAAATGGTGCGCGATTGCAGATGAGGCCTGTTCTTGAGTCTATTAATGTCCATTTGTTTGTGTGTTTGTCTTTGCGTGACAAGTGGACATATGTTATCTAGCATTTCTAGCAAAGGCCCATATTGCCCTCGCTAATGCTCAGATGCTCCCCAAAGAATCCCAATGCACATATTTACATAATGCTGTAATGTAAAAACAATCAAATGAGCGGGCAGGAAGGAGAGAGGGAGGGAGGAGGCGCCAGGAAGGAGAAGGTAAGGCTAAATTTCTCTCATTCCAACACATTCTCACACCCCAACTCGTCACATATGGACGCTTGGGCAGGACCCCTTGGCGTCATTTCTTGACGCACTGGGTATACCTTTGTCGTCATTTTTCAACGTGCAGGGTAGTCCGATAGACTTCTATAGTTCTCTCAACCGGAGCCTGTAGCGTTGAAATTTGACGTCTTGGGTAAGCTCACCGCAATGGTCTGCTGCGAATGGGTCGAGAGTCGAGACTGCAATAAAAATGAATAGGCTACAATAAATGATCTATGCCGGGGCTAGTATAGTGGTGGTGATCCAACTGTTTCTACATGTTTAAAAACCCTCACAATCTGATTTCAAAGTGCCCTCAGTCTCCGCAAAGGTTTAGCGGCTTCATGTGCAACCGCATTCATCGATGAGTTTAACAACGCTCATTGTGTTGTACAACCATTCATCGGTGAGTTTAACAACACTCAACTGCAGGTAAAGCGGCATTCAGAGGGGAGTTTAACCAAATCAACGCTAAACTGCATGTAGAAAGGCATTTAACGGTGAGTTTAACAACGCTCCACGGCGTGTGCAAGTAAGCAGTTTAAGCGTTTTCTTGTCGAAGGTTAATGTTACTGGCATCCATGATGTACACGTGCTTTAGAGCATGCAGGATAACGTATTTTTATCGGAGTTTTGTTTATGTTAATAAATATATATATAATGTTTATATAAAATTTATAATGTTTTTTTAATTTAAATTTGTATTTTTTTTAAATCATCTAAATTAATAACGCTGACGTCACTGTATGGGGCGATCCCGAGGTCCATTGCGATTTTCCACTCGGTAAGTAGAAGAGTTAATTAATAGAGATGGATACTATTCTTAAATGTACACATCAAAAACTCTTGAATTAGGACAAGAAGTTGTGTTTAGAACCTTTAGATGTGTAAGGTGGCAATTTATTTTGACAGTAAATGATGGAAAGAGACAATATGAAAATATAGCTTGATGCTGCACCAAACGTGCAGGCCAGCGAAGTTAATTGAATTAAAGTTTTTGTCAAATTTTGTTGCATATAATCCTATGAAATAATCATGTAAGGCAATACTAGTGGAGATTTTAAGGTTTTCAGTATTACATTAGCACACAACTGTTATTCAACATTATAAATGTTCAGATGAAGAACGGTGTTGCCAGATTGGTTTGTTTTACAGCCTATTTGTTTAAAATCCACGCAAAATTATATAATTAACACTCAAACAAATGTATAATAAATAATATAAATTAATTTTTATGCCCTTTTTATCACACTTAGTGCGACCTAAAACCAACCAATTGGCTGGAAAACTATCCAATCTGGCAAATAGAAGAATACTGTTGTAAAATTAAGGTGTTCAATTCTGATTTGCTTTTTTCTCTCTCATCAGGTCCTTCAATTTTGCCTGCTCTTTATCCCACACGACACATACACACACAGAAACACACAATAAAGGCACTTTTAAGAGCCACGTCTGTCTGTTTCTTTCTCTCTCTCTCTCTCTCTCTCTCTCTCTCTCTCTCTCTCTCTCTCTCTCTCTCTCTCTCTCTCTCTCTTTCTCTTTCTGTGTTGTTTGTTTTTGTGTATATTTGTTGTCAAGTCATGACAAGGCCCAAATTCAGGCCCTGCCCTTCTTGCCAGACTCCCAATCAGGCAAACAGGAAAACTTGCAATGTTTGTTTTGCAAGCCTGTCCACCAAAAAAAAAATCCAAGAAAAAGTGGTGTCACTGGATAGCCAGTGGGGGGAATCTGTGCTTAAAAGCAGAAATGCTGGGCGTATAATTGATTCTGCCCGTATTGCAGTAAGTAAAAGTGTTAATATTTCATAAGTTAGTGTAACCTGAGGTGAAGCTGAAAGCTTGTGTTTTTCACACATTGCATATCAGACATATATACCAATGTGACCTGGCCTTTACTAACATAGTCTTATTGCATACATGGAATAATCCTTTTTTACCTACAAATTGTGCTAGAGCGTAACTATAAGTTGTGTTCTCTGTGAAGTATTAAAGGAGTAGTTCACTTTAAAAAAAATTTTTGCTGATAATTTACTCACCCCCTATGTCATCCAAGATGTCCATGTCTTTCTTTCTTCAGTCAAAAAGAAATTAAGGTTTTTGATGAAATCATTCCTGGATTTTTCTCCATATAATGGACTTTAATGGGGTCCAAACGGTTCAAGGTCCAAATGACAGTTTCAGTGCAAACTGTTCAAAGGGCTTTAAACGACTCCAGACGATGGATAAGGGTCTTATCAAGCTAAACAATCGGTCATTTCAAAAATGACTCGAAAAAAGATTCGTTCATTTTGATGAACGAGTTCGAACAGGAGAGTCACGAACGCTCACAGACCAGAGCAAGGCGACCATTTGAGCTTATAAAACGTAAACTTTTTTATTTATTTATTAAATGACCAATAGTTTCGCTAGATAAGACCCTTATTCATCGTCTGGTGTCGTTTAAAGCCCTTTGAACAGTTTGCACTGAAAGTGTCTTTTCTACCTTTAACTGTTTGGTTCCCATTGAAGTCCATTATATGGAGAAAATCCTGGAATGTTTTCATCAAAAACCTTAATTTCTTTTCGACTGAAGAAAGACAGACATGGACATCTTGGATGACATGGGGGTGAGTAAATTATCAGCAAAAGTTTTTTAAAAGTGAACTACTCCTTTAAGTAAGGCATGATTGCAATGACAGAAACTGCAGAGTACCTCTGGCCTTATCTGAAACTGGTCATTGATTGTACAGTTTAAGAGTAATGTTTCTTGCATTGTACTCCAACTCCATCAAATGTTTTTAAAATAAAATTGCTTTATATAGTACTAAAGTTTCTAATAATTCAGTGGGTTTAACTAATGTGTGATAACTGCTTTTGTTCATTTCAGGTGAGTAAACTTGAAGCTGTGGGGTACAAGCCAATATTATTTATTGGCAAGCCAGACAAAAGGGCTTCAAATAAATGGGTTGCAGATATAATTACCCATCTGCACCCCACTCCTGTCACTAAAACTCTTTTGGATAAAATGCGCAGGGCCTATGAATTTATCTTGACAAAATGTAAGTAATGTTTTGGTTTTGCAATTATGAATATTTTAAGATACATGTATATTTCTTTGTTAATATGTTCAGGTTTTAAATTAAAGTAAACTTGTATTATAGCAACCTCCTTAGCACAGCAACCGGAGAGTCAAGCAGCAGAGGGTCGAGCGGCGGCAGAGGGTCGAGCGGCAGCGGAGGACCAAGCGTCGGATAAAGTGGCGGCGGAGGATCAAGGGGCGGCGGAGGGTCAAATGGTGGCGGAGGATCAAGCGGCAGCGGAGGGTCAAATTGTGGTGGAGGATCAAGCGGCAGCGGAGGGTCAAATGGTGGCGGAGGATCAAGCGGCGGCGGAGGGTCAAAAGGTTGCCGAGGGTCAAGCGGCGGCAGAGGATCAAATGGTGACGGAGGATCAAGCAGCGGCGGGGGGTCAAATGGCTGTGGAGGGTCAAGCGGCGGTGGAGGGTCAAGCGGCGGCCGAGAGTCAAAAGGTGGTGGAGGGTCAGGCGGCGGAAGAGGATCAAATGGTGACGGAGGATCAAGCGGCGGCAGAGGGTCAAATGGCGGTGGAGGAGACTGTATTTGTTCTTAACCTTGTTCCTTTGTCTTCCCCACTCTCTCCAACCTCTCTCTCTCCTACTTGCTCTTCTACTTCTACATCTATTCTTCCTTCACTTTCTTCCCCACTTTCACTGCCATGCTCTAAATCTTTGCGACAAATTAAACGTAAAAACACCTCTACCTCTTCACACTATTCTCGCTCTGTCTCTCCTCCATCTCTGTCTGCCTCTTCCATCTCCACGTCTTTGAGTCAGGAAGGGCCACGTGTGAAGAACAGAAGAAAAGGTAACTTTTTGCATGGTACATCTTACTCCACACTAAATAATTTTGCTCCAGTTAGAGTTGACTTCATGTGAATTGGAATAATTCAGCGAACAGTTATTGGTACCCAGTTTGCAGTACTTTTTTTTTCATATTAAACTATGTTATTCCCTTAACTAAGAGGAATTGATACATACCTCTGTCGTCTCAGTGCGTACACTCAATCACTCTGGCACGCAAGACACTTTGATCGCACTTAACTAGCCCAGTTCATTCAATAGGGGCCAAGCAGAGAAGCGACCAAACACCTCCATGTTTTCCCTATTTAAATACAGTTACATTAGCAGTGTAACTCGACCTAGGATGGTGACACAAAATAAAACACTGTGCTTTTCTAAGCGTGTAAAGTAGATAACTAGCAGCATGGGGGAATACCACAGCAAGTGCAAGTTCATATATCTATGAACTCGGCGCAGTAATATCTTCACTCTGTCGAGGGAGAGGACTTTTCACGAGTGATGATATTACTGTGCCGAGTCGAAGTGCTCCCAAGCACTTGCTGTGGTATTCCGCCATACAATATATTTATCCACTTTACACGCATAGAAAAGCGCAACGTTTTATTTTGTGTCACCATCCTAGGTTGAGTTACACTGCTAATGTAACTGTATTTAAATAGGGAAAACATGGAGGTGTTTGGTCGCTTCTCTGCTTGGCCCATATTGAATGAACTGGGCTAGTTAAGTGCGATCAAAGTGTCTCGCACGGCAGAGCGATTGAGAGCACGTACTGAGACGACAGAGGTGTGTATCAACTCATCTTAGTTAAGGAAATAACATAGTTTAATATGAAAAAAAAGTTGGAGTATCCCTTTAAGGTCCCTTGCACACTGATTCTGAAATTTTGGTATGCGTTTTTACGTATTCTTCATTCGGTGGCTCTGAATTGTCAAAACACCATTCAAAATTCTTGCTAATGATCCAAAAACCTTTTTTTTTTTTATAACAGATGAAAGTTTCATAGGCAGTGTGTAAACGTGATTGACTAAACATTTATTTGTTGTATTTATTTTGTAATGTGCGAAAATTTCGGACGTGAATTACGGAGTTGGTGCACAAGAACCTTTAAGAGGACTTTTGGGAAACCAGTCCTGTATTTTTGTTTTATTAGCAAAAACAGGGATGAATTTACTTTGACCTAAATGGAAAGGACTGCATATCACCTCGCATGTGAAATTATAAATTTGGACAGATTCCGCTACAAATCATGGCATCATGGCTAAATAAACTTTCCTTGTCTTTTCATCATTTCAGGTTGCCGAAAATGTAGTAGGCAGAAGGTTTTCCAGTTTGATCGAATAACTGGGGAACGGATAAATGAGGTAAAATGTGTTCTGTTAGGCTGCTTAGTTTTCTAAATTAATGATTTGGACCTTTCAAAGATAATACAACATGTTATGTCCTATTCCGTGATTGCTTAAACAGTTAAAATTATTATTATTCATGTTTGTGTGTAGGGGAAAGCTGAATTGAAAGTCCACTGGTTGCCATGCACTGTGTGGTAAGTCATGTTTTATTAATTATTCAATTCCATGTTGCAATGCAAATTAGTCTATTCCATGATTAATATGATGTAGGCAAAGTTCTGGTGTCTTGCAAGCAGCGTGGAAGTTCATGTCAGTGTTTTCTGTGACAAGAGAAAACTCACTGGTCTGTAGTTGTTCCCGTCAGTAAATCATCCTCCGAGGTAGCCTTTTGAAAAACTGGAGTGAGGTCGATTATCAGTACTCAGAAGCAAATAGCAATGAGGTAGAGGCATTTAGAAGTGCTAGATCCCGCAGGTAGGTCCTAGGGAGGTAGTAACCTTTACGACAAGCATTCCAATGATGAAAAAATTATGGAATAGTCTTCCGAGCATTCCAAATTCAGACACACTCTCTTAGTACAGACTTAAGACAAATATCTGAATTTGAAATGCTCGTAAGACTATTCCATCATTTTTAAGACCAAGGGGAGAATGATCTACCTCCTTGTTTTTATTTAGAATATTCTATTTTTTTATATCCTGGAATTGTGTGATTAACACAATGGATTGTAGGTAACAAGGAGCTGAAACATTCAGTACTTTCTAAAGTAATTAATATAGTTCTAAAATTAGCTGACAGAGAGCCAATGTATGGACAATAAAATGGTCCTGATGTGATCATGTAAGTGCTATATACATGTAAAAATTATTATTATAATTATCATGGTTTCTGTTTCTAGTAAGTACTCTAGTGGCTAGCTCTAGCTCTGAACTAGCTTATTTATTGAGCCTGCAAGGACATCCACTCGGTAATGCATTACAAAAGTATTATCATGCATACATAAATTAATCTTTCAGCATCTGAAACACTTTTACATTTTGATGAACTATCTAAATTGAACCCAACAGTGATTTAGATTTGTTTTCTCTGTGTTCTAATGAATTTTTTTTGCACTTATGATATTTTACAGTGGCAAAACTTGGGATGATACGTGGGAGCCTGCCAGTGAATTCGCACATTTTATGCCTAATTCCCCACATCCCAACCAGCTTTCAGCATGATGTGTCGTGAGCCTAGTCAGCTGGACTTAAGCAGATTTTTTCTTCTTTTTGTATTCTTTTTATTTTTTTTTTCTTGCTTTTGTTCATTAAAGTTTTTTGCACAATACCCAGTCTCTTTTTTGTTTACTTGCTTAATGGTGTTTAAAAAACAACCTTTTTCATGAACTGCACAGATCATAAGGGAGAAAATTAGTGCAGCTGGGAGTTTGACATAATGGAATTCCCAAAGGAATTATTAATTTTTTTATTTTTTTTTTAGTATAGGTAAGTCTACTTTATCTATTTGTTTGGTAAAAAACAGAATACTCCTTAATATATTAAAATGTCACTTAAATGTGGTGTTTGAAATATTCAATTACAATATTAGATATTAATTCCTTTAACATTTATAATCAAAATTGTTATTATTGTAATTACCTATTTATATTTGCCTTGCATTTATTCACAGCAAAATAATGTAAAACTAAATGTGTGTGTGTGTGTGTGTATATGTATATATATATATATATATATATATATATATATATTGGGGGCAATGTGTTCTTCAAAGAGAAGGGGTTAAAGAAACGTCTTCATATATTTTGGCACATCACATGAAAAACTAAGGTGAACTACAAGGTAGTGGGCATTCATGGTGAACATGATGGCTTCAATTTACTTATTAGATTATATATAGTTTTCATTGAAGGGGGTTTTGTTAGTCCCTTTTGAATTTGATTAAGAGATTTATTTACATCCGTTCAAAACAAATACTGCAATGCTATAATAACTATCAAGAGTTTGTATTTTTGTAAGATCGCTCATATATTATTATTACGTTATACAATAATACATTATACATAAATAATCATGGAAATTAAGTCGTATTTCTTTCAATGAAAAATAACAACAAAATAAATAAATATCCTGGATTTGTGTACATCAAAAGTCGGAAGAACCACCAAATGGCCAAGTGTGACGTAGTTTTGACGTTTCCATGGCGCCAGCAGGACAAGCTGTGGTTGGACTAACGTTTATGTCAGATTAAAAAACGCTCCATATCGCAAACTATGTTTTGCTGTCGTTATGACGTCAATAATACTACCAGTTAACAATGAGGTATTGCTATATTAAAAGATATTACACCTTTACCGAGATCCTAACCCTAACCTTGTAGTGTAACTACACACTTCAATGAACTACAATTTACAGCGCCCGTCCCAGTGACACAACGATAGAGGCTCATGGGTAATATAGTTTTAAAACGTTTTGTTATGGAATTAAATAAATACAATCTTTAATGAACAAAAGTACATCTAAATATGTTAATTAAGCTAATCTCTTCGACATATTTGAGATTCAGACTAAAATGTGGTATTTCACTGTGAGCACTTTTTAAAATGCTTTTGTAACACCTTTCCATGTATGCCAGACATCTCTGTTCAACATTATGTATTAAACATAACAAAAATAATTGTCCTACCAATTTTCACTTCTATACGCTTATCAGACTTTGCATTTGCAGACTTTGCAGAGTGTTTTTTTTTTTTTTTTTTTTTTTTTTTTGCTTTTCCAGGGGTGCTACAGGACCCCTGAGGGAGGAAGGGCGGATATAGCTACTCTCTTCATCATGGACAACAAACTGTATTGAGTCACATTTATATCTGCACATATTCCCCACCTTTTCTATATTTATATATGCTTGTGTTTGGTTTTTGATCTGCACTCGTAACACAAAAATACAGTAATATTTTACAAATGTTTTAAAATAGACTTTTCAGAATTGCTAAAACACTAACCCCGTTTACAGACAACAACTCAAAATTGTTCACTTATTTCTAATTGATGAGATCAAACCAATTGCACATAATACAAGTCAGTTCAGAGTTCCAAAATTGATTTAAAATGTTGCACTGAATGTTGATACAAACAATGGATGGTAACAATATAAGAGGGAGAGTATGTGAAATAGGTGGTGAACAAAGAGGAAGAGGAGGAGGATGAGAAAGAGCAGAGCAAGGTGTGGAGAATGTTTTAAAGGCTGGATCTGCTTTAGCGATTTTCCTTTTGCCTGAGATGACATTGTCTGTGATGTGGCCAAGGTCTTCCGGCCGGACCAACATGAAGACATGATGTTGAGGCAGAATCACTCTCTCACTGACCATGATTTTGCAATAATTCTTCTGAGTGTACATTTCTGTTTACACACGTTTTGATAATAATAGTCTAATAATACAATAATATAACAATACACTTTTGAATATACCATGTAAACACTGCTGTTCTAAATCTAAAGCTTTTTGGTCTTTCATAGGCTTATATCTACATTTCAATACAATGTTCTACAGTGAGAGTAATCTGCTGAGAGGGGTAACAAGTACGCGTAAACACCAATGCAATGTAGAAACAGAAATTATATATTAGGCCAAACATTACTATTGTATACATAGCATACAACAAAACTATAAACATGTACATAAGCAATGTTTGCACATGTGAGGAGTGTGTGTAATGTTTGCACATGTGAGGAGTGTGTGTAATGTTTGCACATGTGAGGAGTGTGTGTGTGACCTGGTGAATAACTAAGTGTAGCATTTTGATTGGTTGTGTCTTTGTGTTTTAGCTATCTTGTGTAGCTATCTTATTTTTAAGAGAATTGTGTGTAGTGTTTTGAAAAAAAAAAGTGTTTTATGCAATTGAAAACTGAGTCAAAAGCTGAGAAATAACGTATGGTTTGAAGATTTGGCATATAGTTTTGCACTTTGAGTGAGAGGTTTCAAAAATCATGTGACATGAAAAGATTTTGTGTGTAGGCAGTTGGTAAAAACTGTAACATGCTTTTGATTTAGGCTTTTTTCACGGTAACCTTTTTGTCTTTTGCAGTTGTCTTTTACTGTATTTTCACAGTATGCAAAACAGTGCTGAAGACATTCAATACTATATAATATTCGGTAACAATATGCATTTTACATTCCCGTTACCCATGTACATACTATATACTAATTATAGTAAATACAATCACTGGGTAATAACTATGTTCTAACCCTGAACCTACCACTAGCCCATGTACTTACCTTATATTAGCCAGTACTTTCTAGGTAAGTACACTGTAAGTACAGTACTGTAAAAGGAAGCATTAACCTATATTCAGTACAATTCTATACTTGCAGTGCTTACAGTACACAATTTATTCACCTTGTCATTATTATACTTTTTAACGTAATTGCAAAAACAAAATGACTTAGTTGCGATACATTTCTTTCTGGTAACTGCGTGTTTTGGATTCTGTTCTTAATTTTTTTTTTTTTATCTATTGTATAACAAATGATCTGTAGTGATCATGATAATGATTATTCCTCCTCATCATTATGGTTTTCCTCCTCATAATCTGCTTCTTCCATGTCACTAAACAGGTTTCAATGGGCTTTATGCACAGCTGCACTACTTCCTGAATATCAGTCAGCTCCTTGTTTCCTGTCTGCCATTATTGGCCAAATTGATTAATTCAGGTGTGCTTGACCTCAGTAGTCATGGCAACAATAATCAGACACACCTGAATTAATCAATTTGGCCAATAATGGCAGACAGGAAATAAGGAGCTGGCTGAAGTTCAGGAAGTAGTGCAGCTGGGCATAAAGCCAATTGTTATACAGCACCCTACAGTTCAACTAATGAAAGTTACTATACCTCACAGTACAGTACTTTAATTAATGCAATTACATTCCACCACTGACTGGTTTAAGAGGCATGCATGTACACATTTCTATGTATGTGAAAGAAGAGGTTACACTTTGGTTTTATTTATATGGTGATAAATAGCAGATTTTATTACATGCTTTATATTCATAGTTAAGGCTATTGTCCAAGTATAAAAGGTGTTACAGTCTTGTAGATTACAGTCCATCATCAGAAATGTCATCGTCACTGTCGTACTCATCAGATGATGCATTGTCCAAAAAGCTGATGTTCTCTGCTCCAGACAAAACTTGGAGGTAACAGTCTCTTGCATGCACCTTCATTTCTCTGATTTGATGCCGCTTTCTGAGGATGATGCTGTGCAGACCTTTCAAACCCTCTCCACTTAGATCACATTGCGAATCTTAAAAGAGGAACACAAGAATATAATACCAGCCTTAGAAACGTTATAAACAGTCATCATTGTTGTGTGTATATTTATTAGGGCCCCCTAATAGCAATCTTTTGTCGGTGCAACCCTATGGCTATAGCCTGGTTGAAACCAGACCATTCATTCATAATTGAGTTATGGTCTGGCAAAGCATCATAGACAAATCATTTCCAGAGGGGCGTCACCAACGGACATCGCGGATAGACCTAAAACCAATCAGAGTGATGAAGGAGATGACGTATGCAGAGCGGCGGAGAAACATCTCCGAGTGTTGTTCTTTGCTCGGTTTTTAACACAAAGGAAACGTTCAAAGCGCTTAAAACAGACACGATAGCTGATTCGAATGAGTGATTTGACAGCGGCACCCAACTTTATAATGTAGGCTACAAAATCTGCTTCAAAATCCTAGCGCTGTTGTCATCGTGTAAAGCCCGCCCCAACGTTTCTGATTGGTGCCACGATTTCGACGGATTGGAAATGAGCTTGAATGAGCTCTTTGCCAGACTAACTTTCAGAGCAAATCTAAATTTGCCGGAAGTTGTATGGGTTTTCCCAGGCTACTATGGTTATGTAATTTATAACAAATACATAATATAGAGTGTCTCACTTGAAAATAAGCAGGACAGCTCTCTGAGGGTATCAGAACGAGCTGAGAGAGATTTCCAATGGTGGTCCATCTCTGCAACAAGAATCTTCTGCTCCTCCTCAAGCCTTCTTACTGACATGATGATGTCAAAAGCTCTTCTCTTTGTCCTTAGATCGACAGAGTCTGGAATGCATTTATGATAAATAAACAAATCATTAGTTTTAAACATCAACCTTCAAAGACCCTCTAAAATAGTATGGGGTTGCAGAATAACATTTGAAGTCATTATGTATCAGATTTGTCAGTAGCAGTCAACAGTCTAGTGTACATACCACTGTGTGGGAGCTGCCATGGCCAAGCTGTCTCACCAGACAAAATGGTGTCTAGGCAAAGAGTTTCTGTGATTGGAACCATTCTGTTGTATTTCTCCACAACAGATGTCAGGATTCCCTTCTCCTCCCTGATCTTGCGGCGGATTCTGGCTCGACCTTTGTTGCCATCGTTATCTTTATAGAGACGCTGGGAACGTCTCTTGATACTGGCTACCAGCACCTCAATTCTGCTGGCCAGGGCATCAGCATCATTCGTAGTTGTTGTTGCTGTTGTTGCTGCTGAGAAGAAATAGGTGTGGTTTGCACTTTACAATACCAGTAACAATTACAATTATTTGTGACTAAATGTACAGTATTACAAGTAATCATTTCCTTACCGTCAGCCCAATCCTTTACATCATTCACCCAGTCTTCCAATTGGCTCGCTGTCACTGTCAATTGGGCTTTCATGGTCTCTAGGTTTTGTAACTGGCTTTGCAGAGATTTTGTGGTCTACAATAACAAACAGTAGTTAGAAACAAGAACCAAATGTTCGATGCACAGCTTCATACACTGCTAACATGCAATACTGAACATCTAAAATTAATTCTACTGATGTCATTACCTTTTGATATCGGCGGGTCAGTGAGATTGCCAAATTGTTAACCTTTTGCTGATTCCAGCGCATGGCCATGAGAGTGAGCATGTCTGTGCGTCCTGCAAAGACAGAAAATAAGATGTTACCATATTCCTCCAAATTAGTATATAAGGATGTACCTAGTGCAGTATGTCACCTTACCTGCTTTTGACATATGTTTTGTGGTCACTGCAATCCTAGAGAGGAAGGCATTGCACTGTTCCACCTCCTCCCCCAGTGTTAGACCAGCCCCATCCTGATATGCCCCACTCCATTTCACCTGGTTAAGAATAATAAAAATTAAAAAAAAAAACAATAAAAAAAAAACAAAAAAAAAAAAAAAACAGATGTTTGTAGATTTAGATAATACAATTATATCATATAGCAACATTTCCTTACCTCACATTTAAAATCATGGGCTTTGGCATGAAATACCGAAAGGAAAGGCTTCATGTTCAGAAGGTGCTGGAGCTCTGGACAGCTTTTCGCAACTCTTTGGAGGTAGGGCCAATATTTGCAGGTCACATCCATGCAAAAAAAAGTGATTTGCCTACTGGCCAGCTTTTCTTGCAGGTACAGGGGATAGGCAAAAATTTCCCCCCTATACATATTTAAGGCAGAGAGCAGGACACCGTGCCGACACACCGCAAGCTCCAATCCCTCCTCGTCTACCTTGCTGGCAGATCTTTGTGAGGTCTCTCTGGCTGCTGACCACTCACCTCCACAAACACCTCTTCCACTGACCTACAATAAGAAAAATGGTGGATGAAAATAAGACTCTCATAAACAAACTCTTCGGAAAGAGGTTTTACAAAATTTTACATGTTTGGTTG
This sequence comes from Pimephales promelas, assembly GCF_988280905.1. Classification (NCBI taxonomy): domain Eukaryota; kingdom Metazoa; phylum Chordata; class Actinopteri; order Cypriniformes; family Leuciscidae; genus Pimephales; species Pimephales promelas. The sequence goes on along the minus strand of NC_142792.1, from coordinate 9,681,914 downwards.
TGTTGTGAATGTGGTCCACAAATCTTTTCACGTCTTCATCCTTGGCAATGAAGACGTCTTCAAAGATGGCCTGTTCCTCAGATCTAAAAAAATAAAAAACAACAATTGGTGATGGATAACAATTTATGATAACTTATAATCTGAGATTTCTTGGTTCACACATTAAAGAGTTATGTTTTCCTATTAATACAAACAATGTGATACACAGTTTGGAGTACCTAGCAGCATTCTTGAAACGATAATGCTTGCGGTTTCCATCAACTGAAACTGCAAGCATTTCAGGGGTGCACGCAGGACAGTTAAAGGGTTCTTCCTTGCACATATTGTCCAACTCAAATCGCACAGCCTCCCACTCAAAAAAACTTTTCAGAAAACTGTCCGCTGAGATCTTGCCAGTCTATTAAAAACAAGGAAACCAACAGCTAATAATGTACAACAAATAAATTAGCATCAAACAGTTTATCAAACCACAACTCAACAAATATCAACAACACTGCAGGATAGATAAATTAAGTACTCACACGACCAAAGCGGACAGTTCGCTGATTCAGCATTCTTAAAAATGCTTGGCAGGACAGTCCTGGTGCCGCCATCTTCATTTCTTCAAATGAAAAAAATACATCTGTGGCATAAACTGTGGCAAATTGAAGGGTTGCAGGCCAGTAGTCACTTCTGTTTAGGTCAGCGACTCCAGAAGTCCAAGTGGCTTGGCATGCCTCACAAATTAACTCGGGCATGCTTAGATCATGTCGTCCTGGAAATATCAAAAACACATCCACTGTAATGTAAACCAGGATTTGTGTTCTTTGTACAATTTATACATTACTTTAAAAGTTTTATATCAATGTCAAACTTGTAGGTAGTCACGTATGGATATATATTTATTTTTTAAGATGCTTCTTAAACAGGACAAAATAAAGTTCTTCACATTCTTACCATTCATTGTGACCACAGCAACAGTCTTTCCTGGACTAACCCTCAATGACTCTGGTGAGCAACCACAGATTTTGTCAGGCATCTCCACAGGTACAAGCCGGACTGAAAAAGAACATATGGTACAATTGAATTATGATCAATTTGTATTGACTGAGATTGTAATAGATCAATGGCAATGAAGAAAATCCAAGATAAAACAATAATGGAAAAAAGGCATAATTTAAATAATAAAGCTTATGAGCTTAACTATTCTGAAAATTATACAAATGTTGAACACAAACCAGAACTTACCACAATGGGAAAGAGCCATATCCACCACGTAAGTTGTTGGAGGCAATGGTTGGAAGAATCCAGCAGTCATGGCATCTCTGTTGTGAAGAACATGTCTGGTGTGCATGCTGACGTCACATTCAGCACAGAAGAAGGGACGTGGTCTACAGTCACAACACCGGACAGCCGCTGGATTGCTCCCACACTGTTGGCAGATGTGTGTTGCCACATGTTCCCTTTCCGCAGCCGTGTTTACCAGGCGGGGTCTCTCTGCCCTCCACCTCTCTGAAAAGAGACTTTGTCTTTTGCTCCAGTTTGAGGAAGCCAGAAGAGGATCTCTTGGGGTTTCAAGAGGTGATGCTTCATCACCAGAGAATTCACTTAGTGAGTGTTGGAGATCTTGTAGAAAACACTCTGTAAATGATATGGAATATTAAAAAAATTCATTCCATGTATGTGTGTATATATATATATATATATATATATATATATATATATATATATATATATATATATATATATATATATATATATATATATATTTTTTAACAATATTAAAGTGTACTCAATTTGGCTGTGAAAGGATCAGTATTCTACCAAAGTTTAAAGTAGAAACATTTATTTACATTCTAACCCACTGTCATAAATGTCATAAATATCATATATATATATATATATATATATATATATACATATATATACAAGGGCTAATGGTGACACAATGAAGTACACACCAACAGTCTCTGGAGTAAAGGCCACCTCACAGTTAGGGTCAGGAGCAATGAAGGGAGGATCAGTCTTCCGAATGTGATCAGCTGTAGAGGATAAAAACAACACAAATCAACATTTATAACTTGTCCCAATGCCTGGTTGCCCACCTAAAATGGTGCAAGCTCACTGTTTAACATAGAGCTAGAGAGAAATATTAGTACACTTATTTTCCAAACCCTAATGGGGAAAGTCCAATTACTATTGGTTATCTGCATATAAGGTGTCATATAGATGATGACAGCAAATATGAATCCTTATATAGAAGCAGATTAAAAAGAAACACGTTGGTTGGCAATTGACAACACACTCTGAAGAATAAAGTGTTTCAAACACAGCCTTGCCAAGACCAATAACTTGAAAGAGATTAAGTATGATAGTAACCAGGCTATCTCATTTGACGTTATATTAACCATTTTGACAAGAATGCCTGACAATGTCAATACAGCCCACAATTAAACTATTTTTTATGCTTTGCAGAAATATCTAATATTAACCTGAATGTGTCTTTCACTTAATCCAAGACTAATGATATCTTTCATTAATCTACTTTTTATGCAAAAAATCAAATGACTGATTCTGGGTTGACTGTTTCCCTGCCATATTACGCTATACATGTATTGTAACATATACACTCATAAGTGGTTAAACAATCTACAATATATCTTGAATGAAAAACAATACTGACCCTTATCTGAATGATTCCTGCTTGATCTTGGCCTCGCATGAACGATATTTCCAGTATTGTCTCTTTTTCTCCAAACCACCCTCGGTTCAGGTGTCTTTACTGGTGCTGCTGCTGCTGCCTCCTCTTCCTGCAGCTCATCAAGAAGGTCATCAAGACTTTGGAGCTCATCTTTCAGTTCTTGGTCATCAACCAAGTTATCCAAGATCATGAGATGATCTTGGATTTCTGAATCACTCTTGGACATTGTGATGGGCAGAAACACAAACAGACAGAAAGACTCACAACGAAGAGATGACAGACAAACAAATAAATGTAGAGAGAGAGAGAGAGAGAGAGAGAGAGAGAGAGAGAGAGAGAGAGAGAGAGAGCTAGAGAGAGACTGATAAGTGCAGATTAACAAGACAGACGTGGCTCTTAAAAGTGCCTTTGTTTGTGTGTGTGTTTTGTGTGTATGTGTGTAAGAATAAAACTCGTTTTAGAAGCTGCCAATTTTGAGGGTCCTAAAGAAAAAACAGAATTGAACATTTTACACCAGTATTCTCTTCATCTGTGTTGCCAGAATGAGCTATATTTTATGTGATATTCATTGTATACAGTTCAATAAACTAGAATTTAATATTGTTAATGACATTTTAGAAAATAATTAGACAAGAAATGTTGTCTAAAATTAAATTATATATAATTCATATACGAATCAGTCAATAAGTTATGATATAATTACTTATTACATTAATTATACATTAATTATACGATTTGTTTGGGTGTTAATTATATAATTTTGCGTGGATTTTAAACAAATAGGCTGTAAAACAAACCAATCTGGCAACACCGTTCTTCATCTGAACATTTATAATGTTGAATAACAGTTGTGTGCTAATGTAATACTGAAAACCTTAAAATCTCCACTAGTATTGCCTTACATGATTATTTCATAGGATTATATGCAACAAAATTTGACAAAAACTTTAATTCAATTAACTTTGCTGGCCTGCACATTTGCAGCATCAAGCTATATTTTCATATTGTCTCTTTCCATCATTTACTGTCAAAATAAATTGCCACCTTACACATCTAAAGGTTCTAAACACAACTTCTTGTCCTAATTCAATAGTTTTTGATGTGTACATTTAAGAATAGTATCCATCTCAAATTAACTCTTCTACTTACCGAGTGGAAAATCGCAATGGACCTCGGGATCGCACCATACAGTGACGTCAGCGTTATTAATTTAGATGATTTAAAAAAAATACAAATTTAAATTAAAAAACATTATAAATTTTATATAAACATTATATATATATTTATTAACATAAACAAAACTCCGATAAAAATACGTTATCCTGCATGCTCTAAAGCACGTGTACATCATGGATGCCAGTAACATTAACCTTCGACAAGAAAACGCTTAAACTGCTTACTTGCACACGCCGTGGAGCGTTGTTAAACTCACCGTTAAATGCCTTTCTACATGCAGTTTAACGTTGATTTGGTTAAACTCCCCTCTGAATGCCGCTTTACCTGCAGTTGAGTGTTGTTAAACTCACCGATGAATGGTTGTACAACACAATGAGCGTTGTTAAACTCATCGATGAATGCGGTTGCACATGAAGCCGCTAAACCTTTGCGGAGACTGAGGGCACTTTGAAATCAGATTGTGAGGGTTTTTAAACATGTAGAAACAGTTGGATCACCACCACTATACTAGCCCCGGCATAGATCATTATTGTAGCCTATTCATTTTTATTGCAGTCTCGACTCTCGACCCATTCGCAGCAGACCATTGCGGTGAGCTTACCCAAGACGTCAAATTTCAACGCTACAGGCTCCGGTTGAGAGAACTATAGAAGTCTATCGGATTACCCTGCACGTTGAAAAATGACGACAAAGGTATACCCAGTGCGTCAAGAAATGACGCCAAGGGGTCCTGCCCAAGCGTCCATATGTGACGAGTTGGGGTGTGAGAATGTGTTGCTCATTCTCACTACAGCAAACAAATGTTGCTGATTACCACTGATGGCGTCACACCTCTTTCGAAATATTTTGTTGTCAAAACCATTGAAATTGTGCTGTCAGTAAAAACACTTTTCACAATGGACAGCCAAGCTAATTGGACCAAAAGGAATTGAGAGAGATTTTGATGAGCTGAACACAATGTTCTTGTTTTATTAGAAACTGTAGGCCTGATATGGACAAGATGTACCACCTGAAGTTTGAAAGTTTACAGGTAAGACTCAGCCTACAAAATAAACTGATTGATGAACATGAGAGACTTCTTTCAAAAACATTAAAAATCTTACCGACCCCCAAACTTTTGAACTCAAACCCCAGTTTGTCACAATGGACGGTTTCAGTGTTCTCAGTCATTAACATCGCCATCTTTCTGCTTACCGCCGTACTGCCGACTTTTCATCCAATGCATTCTCAAATCATCTTTCCTGGTTCAATACCTCCCCAGACCCCCAGCATGCAATCAAGTGTTTTCTGAATCACTCAGCCCACCGCCTGATAAATTATTCAACTGGATATAAGTAGACACTAAAAATTTAATGATTTGCCAAGTTGGATTCTGTAGAACAAACCCGAATACGAAGACAGGATCGATGTGGCCATGATCTTCATATTTTACTATAACTGCACAGCCGGGTTGTTTTAATAAAAGCCTTTTGAAATATTGGCCCTTATAAGCAGATTTACTGATTTGTAATACTGAAGCAGATGAATAAAAACTCGGTTGAAAGTGATATATACATGTTCAGGTGAAAGCCGTGTTCCTATGATGCATTAACAAGCTGAATAGTAAGAGTCAGAATCACTGTATAAAGCTGCATAAATAATCAACCCGATCACACTAAATGCGTCTCTATAGCACGCAGTGCATTTATCGTGCAATTTATACGCGAAAATTAGTTTTCACGTGCATCGGATACACATGGGTTGGTTAGGTTTAGTAGTGGTGTGGGGTGCGTGTGTATTACACGCAATTGTATCAAATGCACACGAAAACTGCGTATCATATGCCCGTAAAAACTCATTTTCGCATATAAATTGCACGCTAAAACACAACACGTGCTATTGAGACGCATTTCATCATCTTGGAAATTAAAGGTAAATTTAGATTTAATATGGGCCGGGGTTGTGATTCACACACCTGCAGTGTGAATTTCTCTTTCTACACACACACACACACACACAAACGTATTTCAAAACTCGAAATAGTTATAACATGACCAGATAAATGTAAATATATTTAGTGATAATTTTTATGATTTCTTGCATTATATACTTTTGACTTTGCATTAACTTTATATTTGATGCGGATTCAGATTGAAATTGATACTTTCATTAATTTGACATAAATATGTGATTTATTTCTTATTAAAAAATTTTTTTTAAATTGAAACGTTGCTACTTAATGAATTGGTAGATTTTCACCTTCACAAGTTGCAGGTTTGTTTTGGTATTTAAAAAAACATAGCTCTCAAGCTCATTTGAAATGAATCTAGGTTATTGGAATACTGACCATGTTTAGTGTCAAGCAGAGCATAGAAATATCATAATATTGATAAAAGTAAAGGTCTGAACTGAGGTATCCTGTTCTTTAGACTGTGGTATTGGAAATCTATGGCATTTCATTACACCATATTACCTGTAAATCTCTACTACTCCAGACACTGGATGATATTAGCACAGAATGTACCATATGATGGTCAGTAATGGATGTGGCAATGTTAAAGGGGTGGTTTACTGCTTTTTTTCTTTATGGGGTTCTTTATGGGGTTGTGTTTATGGGGTTCAATATAACATGTATTCATGCTTTTTCTTTTTTAAAAGTCTTATTTTTCATAAATTTCACCTTTATTGTCATTTGAAGGACTGGTTTACATCCTGAGTCAATGAAATCACTCCCTCAGAAACAGGCAATGGGCTCAGATTGGTTAGTTTGGGCTGGTGTGTTGTGATTGGCTAAACTGTGTAGTGCACGTTGTCCGGATACTTTCCTTTATGGGCGAAAGTTGCATAAGTGTTCCTGTCACATGTACATAATGGTGTCGATACTGCACTCATCAGTCGATACTGCACTCATCTGTCGATACTCTGGCTCATCAGTATGAGCCAGAATCAGACCCAGAAAACAGCGATGAAGAGAGGCAAGTAGAACCTCACCATGCACACACGGCTCTTACTAAACGTTTCTGAATGATAATTTGCTACATTTTTTAAATTTATACACGTTTCACGTTTTACACAATAGCATCTAACTGTCTGGCTACTATATTACACAAACAGCGTTGGCTTTGGTATATGTATATATATGAAAAATACATTTACAAAATTAGTACATATACATATTCACGACCAAAATGTTTGTACGCATTTGTCGTAAACACAAAATGGCATAACTAAGTGGATATAAAGCCAATTTCCCGCCAATTTTCCAGGATCAACGCTCTGTGTGAAAGGCATACATGTTTGCGCACAAGTTTGACTGACAGTTCCCTTTATTTTCCCTGCCCAATCCATTTCTCCCTTCTTCCACCAAAATCAGCAATATCTCAGGTGCCTGGTTACAAACAGCACACTCTTTATCACCAATGTCGTCACTTCCTCTCACCTGCGAACTTATGCAGAGGTGCAAATCAAGCAACAAATGCAAAGTGAAACTGCAGCCCTACATGGATCAATGGCCAATTTTTGTAAACCTAAACACGTAGCTCCAGAGTCAATTATAAAAAGGACAAGACATGCCCACCCTCAAGAGCCTGGCCTTCAGACCACATTCCACCTTACATTCCCTCCTGCAATGTTACGTCAGCACATCCTCCATCCAAAAACAACACCAAACACCTCTTCCACACAACAACACAGTGACTGTGCAAAAGCAAATGCTGGTGACGCAGTGAGAAATGGCCCTGCTCATCTTTTTTTACACTAATAAGGGCGTTTGTGCTTCCATGCTTTGTATTCAAAATTGCCCTTTGTTTTAAAAGCTTAAATAATGATGTATGCAGTCAAATATGCTGTAAATATAATTGTGCATGCAGAACAGATTTGGTCAACACTCTCGAAAGCAAGAAACGGCTGACAAATAAGGTGCTGAGCGCAAGAGCTCTCTTCTGGATCAGCAAGTCAACACTCACTGTGAATCAATAAGAGAAACAGAGCTTACTTTCCCCATTTATTACTCCAAGAGGCGATAAATTACAGAACAGCACTTCACACCACAGCTAATAAGTTCAAAACAAGGGAGTTAGCAACTTTCCAAGGCATTATCATATTCTGCTTCAAATCCGTGCTATTGACATAATTGGCCAGCTGAAAACTGTGGCAATCCACGCATTCAGTGCCATGTCAGCCGAACTGCATGCAAAGAGACAGTAATAAGGTCTCCGGTGAATTCAACCTGTGAGAGAGCTGCCCTATAGGATCCATCATTTTGAGCTTCACAGTAAGCAGAATTGCAGAGGTAAATGCCCTGTAGGTGTGTGTGTTTGTGTTGAATCAGCGCAGTCTCATTCCAAGACGTCATATATATGACGTCTTGGGACGTCTTTTGACCATACGTCAACATCCACCTTTTTAGGGTACCCTTAAACGTCAGTTAGATGACGTTCTCGGATCCTAACCCTTCCCCAGACCTAAACCTACCCCGTCACCTAACCGACGTTACAGGTAAAGCGTCAGTTGTATGACGGCCCGGGATCGTCATGTAACCGACGTTTAAGGGTACCCTAAAAAGACGGATGTTGATGTATGGTCAAAAGACGACCCAAGACGTCAGTTATATGACTTCTTGGGATGAGACTACTTGTATATAGTCACTTCACAATGAGTTTGTGATGGTCTTTTCTTCCCTGTGACGTATCTGAGTGAAACGGCTTGTCGAACAAGAAAAAAAAAATGTAGGCCTCCAGTAAACACATCAGACAAGAGACGTCTGCAAGGGCATTAAAATGCATTAAAATAAAAATAATAGGCTAATGATGATGATGTGCATGGATAAATTATTTATTATAAATACTGGAATATTCCATAAAAATTAAGAATAATTTTCACATAAAAATAAATAAAATTCTGGATGTTTTATGTGGTCTCAGAAATTGGGACCCCACTATCCTGTCCCATTCAGAGCAAAGCTTTAGTGCGGGGGCCAGGGGGATTGATGTGGACTATTTGAACAGACCATTATGTCGTTCTTTCTTTCTTTCCCTCTCACTTTTAGCCCCCTCGCTCTTCCTCCATGCCCTGTCATTACTTGCAGAGCAAGAAATGTCACAGTGGGGCACTGATGTCAGAGTGGTACAGTCCCCTCCTGAGCGTTAAATTAAGCATTCACACCAAAGAGAGACAGAGAATGACCCTTTTAGTTCTACTCTTGACATGTTATACTAGACCACACGGTCCCATCTGCAGATCTTTCATTCTGTTCCGTCCCACTCTTACGAACCAAATCTTATAGTCTACCACTGAAAGTACCTTTAAAATTGAGCAAATCAACTTTTAATTGATTGAGGAATGGTTTTGTCTCTCTCTTCCTATATAGGTTTCTACAGTATATGGTTGTTATTAATGTGTTCTGTGGTTTTTACCACATAGGTTGCTGGTTGCTTAGTGCATTCAAGTTATGTCCGAAAGATTATACAAGTCGACTGCGCATAAACACCACCGCAAAGTCATAATTATGAGTGGAAAACTGTATTTGTTTAAAATAAACGAAATTGTCTTTTTTTTATTGACTTAAAATTTTATATAGCCTATATTAAAAAAAACTAGTCAAATTGCATGCACAGAATACAGTACGATAGAATATTTAACAATTCAGTTTATACCACCGTCATGTATAATGAAAACATAAAAAAGCAAAAACACACCTGTGCATTCTTTACATTTTGTAGAAATGTTAATTAAAAAAAAAATTTAGACGGAATTTTTTATAGAAAAGGTGGGTATGTCTCTATTGATTTGAATGTGTCTGGCGTCATATTACGATTTCCCAAATAGATACAAACTTCTCAGGACCTGAAGTCAGAACCCACCCCTCATGTCTTATTTTCTGGTCCTTAGAAATTACTCTGGTTGCTCATTTAAATCTGTGAGTTATCTCTTTTATCGTTTAGCAGGTGAACATCATCTGGTTGCCTTAAAAATCACAGAACATCAACAGGTTGCATGATTTGGCATCACTATATTTTTTTTTAACAAAAATCCCTACCCCTTTTATATATATATATATATATATATATATATATATATATATATATATATATATATATATATATATATATATATTGTGTGTGATGTTAGCAAATCAGAAAGCAGAGGAAGGAGAAAGGTAGCAGGTTCTCCAATCTCAGTTCCTCCTCAGTTTCGGTTGACAACTGCAAAACACCTTGGCCCCCTTTCTGACATGTGACAAAGACACCATACGCAAAGTATTTTCGCCCTTTGCGAATGAGAGATCATTTTTGCACCTGCTCGCCACAGGACTTGCGGGGGAGGAAGGCACAGACGGAGAGGGGGGAGAAAGCGGAGGGAGCATAGAACGGAGGAAGAGAGGGAGAGATAATAGCAGATGAGAAGCAGGCATGGCAACAGGTTACGAGGGCAAAGCAAAAGGTGCCGATATCTTAATGGTTCAGTAAATTGGCTGTTTGCTACACATCAGCCCCCAGACAGACACTCAGCGCCACAGGGCCTCCCAGAAAACACAGCAGAACAACAGAGAATTCTCCTAATTATGAGCTGATTGCACTGACAGCAATCCGTGCTCTGATTACAGCTGGAATAAATTATACAAACCTCTATGGTTAAAGGGCTTGGGTTATTTCTGGTTTCATTCCTTCATTCCCCACCGCAGATAAGGCCTGTGTTTGGCAAAGATCACACTTAATGGCTGATTTGGTGAGGCCCACATTTTGTGTTGCCATTTTTATATTGTTTTAATTTTTAATCATAAATGTGAACAGTCCTTTTCGTTTGGCAGTTTGACCAATGAAACAGTTATGTCTGTCAAATGCAAGACAAAATAAAAAGTGCTTGAATCAACATGAAATTATGAGAATTATATCTAAGAAGATATTCAGGGAGCCCTACAACTGGGTTCTCTGAATTTTTTACTTCAAGGCCCCCATTGTCAAAGGCAATATTTGAATGCCCATACAACAAAATGTGAATATTCATTATAAATAATAGCAATCATCATAATTCTGCAGTTGAAGTTTATTTGATGGTGAAATATTTTGTCCTAAATTAACATCCAAATGTTGAAATTATTAAAACTTGATAAAAGTGACTTAAATAGTCTCAGAGTGTACAGTCTCAGTCAAGTCAAGTCACCTTTATAAAGGCTAGCGCATTTTACAATACAGATTGACTTGAAGCAGCTTTGCAGTGACAACAGGAAAATAATGCAACAAAGTTCTAATGTTTCTAGAAGAAAATAGCGTCATAGTCCTGCTTAAGCAAGTTCAGTGATGGTTCATTTTTGTTGTAAAAAAGTTATTAATTTAGTTCATTTATAGCTGCTCTGGAGAAAACTGTGATGTCATTGTCCAGCTCAGGTCAGTTCTCATAAAATGGTGTCAATGCAGGCATATCAATAACATTGTTGAATATTAAAATGTTCCCAAACAAGCAAGCAAGGCTACCGTGGCAAGGAACCAAAATTCCATCAGGTGACAGAATGGAGAAGAGTGTTTTGGCCTGGTGTAGCCAATAATAAGAAACGCACACTGTTTTCTCAGTTCACTGCATTAGTGGGTTTAACTCTGAGAAGGCAAAAACAAACTGTGACTAGTCTCTTGGTCTATCCTTGCCATGTAAGTGAGTGAAGCGTCCATTATTCCTCCCTCTGTGACTTCAACTCATGAGCTCCTCACTGGCCAGACAATTACCATGAATTATCTTCACTTCCAGACAATCAATTAAGAGAATTATTGAACTCCTCTGAAACCTTATCGGTTCTCCCCAGCAGGGCAGCAGTGAAGATAGATCGCAGATTGTGAAACCTCTAAAGACTGACTCTTTATCACTTTGCGTAGGCTACTACTACCACATGGGCCTGCAGTCACTCTGCCACAACAGGCTGAACTAAACAACCTTTAAACTAGTAAAGCTTTATGCAATAAACTAAAGTGGACTTCAGGTCCGCTGCCAACAACAAAAGATGCCTCAGTGGATTGAAATTATATCTAGGCTATTATACAATTTCCCCAGTGATTAAAGGGCATTTTTAATACAGTAGCTTGCCTTGCATTAACTGGATTAGACGCAGACAATAACCAAATTAAATACACTGTAGAAAGCTATAGTTTGAGTCTTGGAGTAATGTGACATTCAGTTAAACACAAGCAAAAGCACAATGTTGTCATTTCAATCGCATGCACCGTCATTCAAACAGCAACTAAAAAATGATCATTTACTGCCATCTAGTGATGCACATAAATCAAACGGTGAAAAGATTTGTGATACCATATTGCCCTCTTATGGATGTTTTTAATCTCAACAAAGGACATTTAACTCTTTTATCGTTTTGTCTCATCTCAAGACTCATAACAACTTTTTAACGAAAAAAAAAAAATCTAAATTACTCACCAAATGTAAGATTTTTATAGATAAAACGAGGTATCCACACGTAGTCCTTCCCTTCACACGCACGATCAAAATTCATTAATTGGAAACAGGTGTATGAGTTGTTGTTTTTTTGAGAACTTTTATTTTGCATTAGTTTTCATTTTTAATGTCTCGTAGAAAATCAAGAAGCCAAGTAAAAAACGTAATAAAAAATTAATAAAAGCAATGTAGTTTAATAAGTGTACACGAAAAACAGGATGTTTTACCATCATCCATTATCTTTGAATTATTCTGACATTAGAGAAAACATTTTATGAATATTAACAATAAAACAGATTTAATTCCAGAGTAAAATAAATGCAGTAAAATAATATAATAAATACACTATGGCTAGCTAGTATAAATATATATATATATACCCTATATAAAATAATATAATAAATACACTATATATAGCTAGCTAGTGTGTATATATATATATATATATATATATATATATATATATACATACATTAGAATCGATTATATACATACATACATTAGAATTGATTTTCAATTTTTATTTCCATCACTTTCTCTCCTTATACCTTTTTCATTCATTCAAAACCTATAATAGTGATTTTTCTATGATTATATGATTTTTCTGTGTGATATATATATATATATATATATATATATATATATATATATATATATATATATATATATATATATATATATATATATATATATATATATAGGCCTACAATATATAAAATAAACTTATAAATACATTATTTGTTGTAAATGATTTGGTTATTTGTCAAATTAATTTAACAATGTAATTTAATTCTCTAAAAATTAAAATTAAATGAACTTCAATGCACCGTGCATGTGAAGAGAATTTTTTTTCAGTTTCATGTAAACAAAAAATAAACAAGCATATCAAATGTAATAATCGTTTTAAACATAAAGTAATAATTTATTTACAATTATATGTGAATTCTTCACTGTATTTTACCCAGTTATAAATACACACACAAATAAGTTTTTGCCTATATAATATATAATAAAAGTATCTAATAAATATACATATATATATATATATATATATATATATATGTATATATATATATATATATATATATGTATATATATATATATATAGTAATATTTTTCCACAGTTTCATATTAACAAAAAATGTCTATTTCCCGTTCACTTCTTTGAAAGTGTAGTGTGCACTCTGTGCTGCACTATCATGTAGCGTAGTTCAGGCTCTAGTCTGTAGAATGAGAGAGATGGAGGGGCGGGGTTTGTTCTGTGCACTTCGCTCGGGGCCGCGCATCAGCCGCTGAGCTGAGCCCAGGACGCGCGCACTTGCTGCTCGTTCTTTGTCCTCCATTGCAGCTGGTGTTCGCAGCTCCGCCGCACAGCGCAGGCCCGAAGTAGCGCAGCCGCTCTGAGGTTAGTGCCCTACCGCGCAATCTCCAGCCATTTCAGCCCCGGCGCAGCCGCACCAAACAACCCGGCAGCGTTTGTCTTTCACACACTCAGATGCAGATCGCGACGATGCGAAACAGAACTCGGGACGATATCGAAAGCATTTGCCAGGATGGCAATTATTATTTACCCCGCTCAAATTTGGGGCAAAATAATCATGGCGCTTTCGCAGGCCTTTGGCCTACTGAATTTAGATGTGCAATCGTAATCGCTCTTGTTTTGTCCAGATGCTAAATGGGTTTTCAGTGCTTGAGAGCTTGTGTTTATATGCTCTTGATCTGGCAATCGGATTTGAATGCATGTTTCATGCCATATTAGCACAGAAGTGTTATCGATCAGTCGAATGTTTAAATCGCTTTATACAGAGTCGACAACGGTGCCGGCTAAAATTGATTTAGAAGATAATTTCAGATGTTTTGAAGCTCGTCTTAAATTTTTACTGTCGTGTATGAAATAGCAGTTTGAACAGGGTTCAGTGTTTAATGCTTCACTATTACAGTTCGCACTATTTACATGTATTATTCACAGTTTGAAAATAACCGCCATTTATGTGTTTGTTATTAATGCTAGAGATTACTAACGTTAGTCTATATTGATTCAGTTATTTTAGAAATTCAAACCTACCCTTTATAATGGCTATTAGTGGTTGTTGAAATGTCTTTTGATATTTGTAAACGTTTTTGGTCTTGGGTATATCATTTCTTACCATTTTCCAGAACGTAATGTCAGGGCCGTTGTTGAATTGAACAGAACGATGATGATGATGCAGCGCGACCCGATATTGGGTATTTAATATCTATGTGGATCATTCGTAGCAACTACGTCATCCTAAGTTATTCCTACATACGTTTTTATTTTTTTTATTTTTTTATTTGTTTTTAATTCAAAACGTTTTAATACATTTCATTCATACTCCTTGCTGTGAGAGAAATGTCATTAGAGTATCTTATTAATCAATAAAACTTCAATTTAAAAGTGTTCTCTCTCTGTGTCGTTGGGTTTGTCATTGATAAAGCTTTGGTTTCTTCCTGTAAATAATTCCTGAGCTATTTATTTACATGATTGTACAGAGCTAAATTCTAATACACACAGAAAAGGTATATGCTTGCTGTTAATAATTTGGAATTCTAACATATCCTTGTAGTCATACAGACTACAGCCAAAACATGATCACTGTTAAATTAATAATATGTGAAAATTATATTGTTTATATGTGATAAGTGCCCCCTACTGGAGTGATGTTTAAAGCAATAAAAATAATGAAAATGGTTATTAGATAACTTGTGTGAAAGGAGACACTTTTCCTAAACATAAAGTGCAAACTACTTAGGATAAAGAGCATATACATTTACAAATGTCAAATTTTGGGTGGCTAATTGAGATCACACTCTGACCCAGTTTTAGGGTCAGAGATTAAATGTTTTGTCATGATGTTTCAGTATAAAAGAATATCTGCCAACACTATATTAATAGAATATCTATCATGTAAGTCTGATTCACATTAAATACTAGTTGCTATTTGGTTGCTATTATAAGGCAATGTCATAAGATGATGCCCGCTTAAATTTTTGAGTGCATTTTTAAATGCATATTCAAATTAAAATACACTTGCACACACACACACACACAGACACATATATTTTTGAGTTGGGCCACCTCAAATTATTAGGTCAACAACTCTCACTCTGACCTAATCTATTAAATGTAAGCAAACCAGTTAGCCTACTTGTGGAATGCGTGTGTGCTAATATATTGTTTATGTGTGTCTCAGTGTGTTGAGAGAAACTGTATCGGGTGATGGAAGACCACACGGTGCATCAGACAGAGCACATGACCACTATCGAGGCCCATGCCGTCTCTCAGCAGGTCGGGCAGGTGCATGTCGCCACGTACACAGAGCACGGCATGCTGAGCGCTGATGAGGATTCGCCCTCCTCGCCTGATGATGACGCTTATGATGACTCGGACATCCTCAACTCAACTGGAACAGATGAGGTCACTGCACATCTGGCTGCTGCAGGTCGGTTCCAGCACATTGTTGTTGTGTACTGACTTTGACTAGTGGTTATTACACTGACCACTAGATGGCGAACTGAAACCATAAATTGGCAGCTGAGCATGGCGCTAGCAATATCACTCATTGCTTCAATTCCCAGTGAATACACAAACAGCGTATCTACTGAATGATATAAAATGTCTAAAAACAGCTGATTTTATGCTCCTAATTCTTTTTCAGGACCGGTTGGCATGGCAGCAGCTGCCGCTGTAGCAACAGGGAAGAAACGTAAACGGCCGCACATCTTTGAATCAAACCCTTCAATCCGTAAAAGACAACAGACCCGCTTGCTTAGGTGAACTATATTCGCAGTATTGTTCAATGAATTTGTATTAAGTACCAGTGGTTTTTACAACGTAAAATAATATATCTTGATTAAAACAATCAAAACAGAGTATTATTTATCTTAGGATTATTCATATGCAATTATAATATTTATTAATGTTTTAAATTATCAGTAATTTTCAGTTTCACTTGTCTATGTGCTTTTGTCATTTTTATTATCTTTATTAAATAAATGTAATAAAAAAATCTATTAAGCGTTAATATATTGCTATTTTTTATGTATTTGAGTTAGTCGCAACGGAATCATTTCAAGTGTATGTTTTTCATCTAATATATATATATATATATATATATATATATATTTAATTTCAGCTTTATTTCAATTACGAAAAATATTTTGGTAACACTACAATCTTTTTTAACATTAGTTAATGCATGAACTAACTTCACAGTTTGAACAATATATTTTTACAGCATTTATTAACCTATGTTTATATTAGTTAATACAGTTGACAGTGCTAATGTTAACAGATACAACTTTTGATTTTAAAAAATGGATTAGTAAATGTTGAGATTAACATTAAGTTTAATAAATGCTGTAGAAGTATTGTGCATTGTTAGCTCTTGTTAAGTAAAGTAGTTAAAAATGAAACCTTATTGTAAAGTGTTACGAATTATAGTTAATAATAACAGCACTGACTCTTCCTATGTCTGCAGGAAGCTGAGAGCGACTCTAGACGAGTACACGACACGGGTTGGCCAGCAGGCTATTGTGTTGTGCATCTCACCCTCTAAACCGAACCCTGTGTTCAGAGTATTTGGAGCGGCGCCATTAGAGAATGTGGTGAGTATTTTTACTGTGCATTTCTTCTTCATAGCATTTGCACTGTTTCTGATTTGACCCTAGTTTTGTTTTGATGTCCTGTGATCAGGTGAGGAAATACAAAAGCATGATTCTGGAGGATCTGGAAAATGCTCTGGCTGAACATGCGCCCCCTGGTGGCGGGGAGCTCACCTCTGAATTGCCTCCACTGACTATTGACGGCATACCAGTGTCTGTGGACAAGATGACACAGGTGGGCACCAGGTGGCACTATGAGCCTGGAATTTTCTGCTTTGCCATGCAAATGAGCTTTTTCTAGACTCATGCAGCAGCATTTAATTGAGACGTGGAAGTCATCTCACTTCAGGGCTTTAGCACAGGTTGCTTTTACTTTTGGCCTGGCATAAGACCACATAACCAATTCAGCCACTTCATTTACCAGCTAGCCCATTACTCGCTGTCCCACATGCTTTGTGCTGATAGCTGAGGTCCCTCAGGACAGACACACCTTGCTTGGGTTGTGGCAGTTGGAGGCAGGTCTGTGCAGGGATCATCAGGTGAGCTTGTACGCGCGAGTAATTATCCGGCACATCGTGGCTGAGCACAGGGCTTTCTGATTGGCTCCCAAGTGGATTAGGAGCAGAGCAAGGGGAGGCAATGGGCAGCTGATCTCGGAGTGTTTGGGGCGTGAGATTCCTCTTAATTCCTTCGCCATGTAATTAGACCATCTGCACAAACACAAGCAAGAGCGCACAACTCATGATGCCACTGTAGACAATCTGTTACATTACTTTGAACCCTGTGCTTCAAGTTCAGGTTTTAGCTGTTATCGTGATTTATTTATGTACATTGAGGTTTTTAAATTGGGATTTGTTCATATAATCTCCAAAGGGGCAAAATAATGGGCAAGAGTTTGGAATTATTGCTATTTTTAATGTTTTGAAAGAAGTATCAAGCCTGCATTTATTTGATCAAAAAAAAAAAGTACAATTTTTAAATAAAAAAGTTTTAAAATATAATTTATTCCTGTGATGCAAAGCTGAATTTTCAGCATCATCAATACTCCAATCTTCAGTGTCCCATGATCTTTCAGAAGTCATATTGAATGCTGATTTATTATCAATGTTGGAATCAGTTGTGCTGCTTAATATTTTTTGATGAATAAAAAAATAAAAAGAGCAGCATTTATTTAAAATAGAAATTTTTGGTAACAATATACATTGTCGTTCATTTTTTTTTTTAAAGAAGTGAATACTTTATTCTGCGAGGATGTGTTAAATTGATTAAAAAAGTGATAATTGTCAGAAAATATTTCTATTTTGAATAAATGCTGTTTTGTTCAGATCACAGAAATAAATTATATTTTAAAGTATATTAGAAAAAAACATTATTTAAAATTATAATAATAATTTTACAATACACTTTGAGTGTACTGTTTAAAATACTTTTTTTTTTCTTATCCAGCTATCACAACTGGAAGAATCTTAGAAATGAATTGCTCAAAAACGTGACTTTTTAATAAATTAGTCGTATCAGAACTTTTCACCATGTTGTGGTCTGTCACCGTCCAATGTCAGGCTTATAGGAAGTGTTTGTGTTTGTGACAGTGAGAGAGTGGGAGGGAGGGAGAAGCTCTTTTGGGAACTGATTTATTCCTCCCAAGCCAAATTTAGCCTGTGATGTGGAGGTGAACAGACGTTGCTACAGAGTGCTGTGCGGTACAGAGTGCTGTGTCCCTGGCCTGCCTACGGAATTACCAAGGGCACTGAGGGCAATGGGATAAACTCCACCCTCACCCCCAGGACAGAGCTGTCGCTGGGCTAATGGACTGCCCCATACAACGCAGTGTTTTTTTTTTAAGACTCATTTAGGCTAAAAAAAAAAAAAAAGCCCTTTATTGTCGTGTTAATACCTTAACAATTCCTTACTAACACTTTTTTTTTAAATTACGACTTTAAGCCCATTAAAATACATTTCAAATCGAAATCATTGCGAAATTAATTTACTGAATTTTCAATTGTTTTTTTTCCCCCTTGCATTTATTATTTCCATTTCTTAGTTTTATTGATTTGTATTTATGCTGATTTTTTTTATTTATCTTTCATTGCATCTAATTAACCATCTTTAAACTTTAAAAAGACAGCACAGATTTCTTGTCTTTTGTTTTATTTTGTTGTTTTTTTTACATTAAAGTGGCAATTGCTTCAGACACTTGCACGTTCAAAAATCATTCTAATATGCTGATTTGTTGCTCGAGAAACATTTTTTATCAATATTGAAAACCTTAATATTTTTCTGAAAACCGTAATGCATTTTTTTCAGGACTCAGAAAGTTCTAAAGAACCGCATTTATTTCAAATAGAAATATTTTGTCAAATTTATTTCAAAAAACAATCTCATTAACCCCAAACTTTTGACCAGTAGTGTACTTATTTATTTATTTGTTGTGTACATAATCTATAGTGCAGTGGTGTATGTTCCATCTTCTCAATCTCCTGCAGTCAGTGCGCAGTGGAGCCTCACCCATAGATTAATCTTTAAATAGAAACCTAATAGTCTACTTTTAGCTTTTCACAAGCTTTACGTGTCGGCAGACTGTCTGTACTCCGTTTCAGAAGGAAGGGGAAAATCAATAGCTTGCTGATTCCAAACTCTCTTCACACAAATGTAATTTTTCCAGAGGCCGTCGTGCGCTCTGCCACTCCCAGTTTAAAATCTCCCACAGTGATTGTACACTCTTTGTTGCCTTTTCAGGCCCAGCTCAGAGCGTTCATTCCAGAAATGCTAAAGTATTCTACAGGCCGTGGGAAGCCTGGCTGGGGGAAAGAGAGCTGCAAGCCCATCTGGTGGCCGGAGGACATTCCTTGGGCCAACGTACGCAGTGACGTCCGAACAGAGGAGCAGAAACAGAGGGTAGTGTTGGGGGCTCACACTAGGACCGGGGTATATTAATAAAAAACACTACAGAATATTTTCTATATATCAATATATAGAATATGGTTAAAAATTCAAAACTAAATGTAAATATTTGTTAAAATGGTAAAATATTATATTAAAATGTGTGTAGATTTGATATAATACATGTATTTTTCTTCATATATATATATATACACACACATGTAATTTTCTTCATATATAGATATGTGAAGAAAAATACAGTAGAAATTTAGATTAAAATAAGAATAGGTCATATTTAACCATTTACCACACCATAGTTTTGTCAGTTTTTCACAAAATGACATCTGAATTGAAGCAAATGAACTAAAGCTTGCATCACCTTGATTTATCGAGAGCTTGTTTCCATTGAAAACAGGTGTCATGGACGCAAGCCCTGAGGACTATCGTTAAAAACTGCTATAAGCAGCATGGGAGAGAGGACCTGCTCTACGCCTTTGAGGACCAGATCACCCCACAGCAAGTTGCCACAACAGCCACACACAGCATCGCACACCTAGTGCCATCACAAACCGTAGTGCAGACGATCAGTAATCCTGATGGAACTGTCTCGCTCATACAGGTGAGCTCAGGTCCCAGTTGTGGGAACAAATGCACGGTTGTTTTTGACTACAGTATATACAAGATCCAATGGAGGACTTCATTTTTAATATAGAGAAAGATCAACTAGCGAATTCACCAGCGAATCCTCTTTTAATCAAATAAATGCTGCCTTGATGAGCATATGAGACCTCTTTCTAAAACATTAAAAAGTCCCCACAATTTTAAAATGGTATTTTTTTTTTGTGTATTTGATATCTATATCTCTCTTATAAATAAGATATTTTTTTAAAAGTATTAAATTTACACTAGTGGTCACATTACAGTATCCTAACGTCCAAATTTGAACTAATCAAAAGGTTGGCACTGGAGCCACGGTAGCGACACTGGCAGATGCGTCAGAATTGCCAGGCACGGTGACAGTCGCCCAGGTGAATTACTCCACAGTTACAGATGGAGAGGTAATGTCAACGCACACTTCCTTTTCCGAATATTCCATCTTGTGCTTGTTCTGTCCTTACAGACATATACTGTACTCTTAGCTCATATCTCTCCCTTCACACCTATTATTGTTATTTCGTCTCTAAGGTGGAGCAGAATTGGGCCACACTACAGGGAGGCGAGATGACCATCCAGACCACGCAAGCGTCTGAGGCCACGCAGGCTGTGGCTTCCTTAGCCGAAGCTGCGGTTGCTGCATCACATGAGATGCAACAGGGGGCAACTGTTACCATGGCACTCAACAGGTACTCATGGGATGTAGAGGTGAAGCTGGGGTTGGGGAGAGAAAGAAAGGAAATACTGAACAGCAGCAGCATCTAGGTGCAGGTTTAAGTCCCCAGGGTCTTATTAACAGGCCTCACCTGAGCCTGTTCTCCTGTTTATCACAAGGAGTTAGCAGCAGCAGCACAGAAATACAGGACAACGGGAACAATTGGATCATACTCCATTCCCACAACAATTAGGCTGAGGAGGCATTGTTTTCTGCTCAACAGTCTTCATTAAAGCAGTAAATCCACCATCAGTCTGCTTAGCACAGTCAGGATATCTACAAATGGGATCAAAAAAGTCTACTAAAGCCCCATAGCACTGAAAAAAACCCTTTTTTGTCAGTATCTCAAATGGAATCGAGATAGACAGTCGCTATTTGGTTTGGAAGCCCATTTCTGCCACATTGGAAAAAAAAATCGTGCTTAGTTTGAATTTCAGATTATAAAATAAAAACTCATGATCATGTAGTAAGTCATAATTTAGATTGTGACAAAAGTTTGAGTTTTGTCAATTTTCTTTATCTCAGAATGTCTATTTTGGATATTCATCATAATTATGACTTAGAAAGTTGAAATTATGACATAGTGTTGTAATTGACTGTAATTGTAATTTTTGATTGTCGTGACAGATTAGTATGTCATAATTTTTATTTTTTTTATATAATTATTAAGTCTTGTGATGAAAATGTCAAAACATTTTGTCCAAATATGACTTTTTATCTCACAATTTCTCACTTCAAAAGAAGTCCGTTTCAAAATACTATGTCATATTTTAGACTTTCATCGTTAACACTTGGTTGTGTTAATAAACCACCATACTTTTTTTGCATACAGTTACTGTAGACTACAACAGATTTAAACATGGATAAATGGTTATCAACAGGGTCGCTGAAAAGGACAAATGCAGAAGTTTCTTCATCTACAAGTAAGGATAAATCTTCAGCAATGCATGACATCAAAAAGACAAAAAATAAAGGCTGAATTCAGTAGTGACTACCTAGCTAGTCTTCACATGTGTGGGAGCAGAGAACATGCAGCTACTGCTCTGTTTCTGAAATTAAGCTTTATATTATTTAGCTTTTTAAGCTTTACACATTATTTTACCTGAATAAGCTTTACGTTAAGACTGGTCTATGTTTGAGGAGATATCAACCTTTGCATTAGGTGAGTCACAAAGATTTTAGTTTACAAGGTCTAATTGTTATGCCAGAGTCTCTTGAGGCTCATCCAGGTCTAGTTCTACCCTCAAATGAAAGAAAGAGCACAGCAGCATCCTCAGTTGAAGCTGTAATAATAGTATATTGGCAAATGTTTCTATTTACAACGTGCTTTTTTCAGTGTTGAGCAATGTAGCCAATCACAGACATATCTGTTGATTTCTTGAACTCAATGGCCAATCAGGGCTGTTTAAGTTAGTCAGAATCCACTCACCGCTCAGTTTTTGTTCAGTGCTGAATGCAAGCTAGCGAATCCTCTCATTTTAACACAGCGTAGACACGAAAGTGATAGACATAGTGACCATTGCAATGGACAGGACAAAAATCTGATATGTGCATTAAGGCTGGAGCACGCGATTTGATTCTGGAAATCTACTTATGTGTCAGAAATGGGCGTCCGTATTTTGGACATCTATCACGAGAGAAAGAAGATCTTTTAGGACAGTGGTTATCTTTTTCTGGTTCCTCTTGAGTGACTTCCTGCACTAGGGGGCAGTACACACCAATTCACATTAATACATCTTAAATCCTGTATTAAGCATTGCATGTTTATGAAAGCATGGATATTGAAGATTATTTCCTTAATTTACATCTGTGTGTTGCAGTGAAGCAGCAGCTCACGCAGTGGCGACATTAGCGGAAGCGACTCTTCAGGGCGGAGGACAGATCGTGTTAGCGGGGGAAACGGCGGCCGCAGTTGGAGCTTTAACTGGAGTTTCGGATGGCAGTGGTATGAACACTTGCTCTATATCACAAGCATCCACACAATCTGTTCCAGCCTGACACTCAAATACATAACGAACAGGAAAGTGTGGGGTGGGCGGACATATGATGAAACTTCCCTTTCGTCATCACTCGTATAGTATGTGAGGGAACGTATGGGTGTCATGTAAGGTGTGTTAGAGCGTGAGGAAGTCAGTGGAGGTCTATTGTAATCCCTGGGGTGTTTGTGGGACAGATGGTGACTCCAGGTTCTACACATCTTGCTAATCCTTGCTTTGACTCAACCACTAAGCGCTCTGCATATGCACGGCACCCTCTAGTAGTGCTGCTTACACATGCATTAGAAGCCATTTTACAAACCAAGAGCAGTGCCAATGTGTACTATAGGCATTCATTACTGCCTAGTGAAATGGCACTATACTGGTTTCCTTTTTTAGCTGCTATAAACTAGGTTAGATTGAAAGAAGCTAGAAAATCAACATAAGTTTGTATTTTTTCTCTTCAAACCATGACATCCTTGAAGACAAAGTGAAGTGCCACTTGCAAACCATTTCCATAATGTGTTTCAACAATGAAAATTTTCAACAATGAAAATTGTTGCAAGTTGATTTTGATTTAAGATAACAAAGACAAGCATTTTTTAGGAATACACCAATATTGCAATTCTTGCCAATGCAATAGGATGATAAATCTTTTTTTTTTTTTGTTATGGCCAATAATCAAAAAATGACAAATCTAAATTCAACACTTTAACATTCCGTTTATTAACATTAGTTAACTATATTACATTATATACCACTGAAAAATAATTCTAAATCATTTATTAATCTTAGTTTGTTCACTTCAACAACATGAACTTTAGCACTAACTAATGGGACCATATTGTAAATGTTACTCAAAATTTTATAGTCAATTAAAATAATAACACTAAAACCTAAAATAATTTAAATGCTACAAGTGAATTTAGTATAAGGTACAGTATGATAAATGGTTATTCATTTTTTGTGTATAAAGATTTAATTGTCTGCTGTTTCAGATCCATATTGATTGGAGTAAAAGAAACTTGCTGAAAATAAATAATAGCAGCTTTTTACCTTCATGATTTTGTCATTCATATTAAACAAACTTAATTATAACAAATTATTAAATTCTAAAATGCATTCTTTGGATGGACTTTCGGTTAGTGGCGGATGCTTTGTCGGCTATAGGAACATTCAATTAAAGATTCAAATTTAAAGATTAATATCATTCAATATGTTCCGATAAATCAGCGTACAATCGATATGGTGCATCCTTCATTTTTTATTTTTTTATTTTTAATATACACTGATAATTCGTTTCAATAACAATAAGACCAAGAAAATTCATCAAGAAAGTAAATGGGGTCCAAGTTGCTTTAATGTTGCTGCTCAAAAGTTGGTCCAGTCATACCTGCCGATTTCCCAGTGACCTATCGTAACTAGTGTCCTGGTTTACCCCATTGCCCCCATTGACCAAAGAGAAGCCCCCCCCTCCTCACCCTCCGAGGAACCCTCTTAAAGGGCTTTGATCCTCTCCATTATCAGAGCATAGTCTAATCACAGAGCCAGCTGTCAGCACCGGGAAGCCCAGTCTATAAAACACACACACAATCTCACATGACATTAAGAGAATAGACAGGAGCAAGGGCTGTATTTAAACATAAAAGCTGATTAGCAGGCATTAAAACTACATTTAAAGACATGGGCGTCACGCATTTCTTGGTATTATTATATGACCACTGCCGTTACATTTTTATTTTATATAAATGAATCGTTAAGTTTATTAGCAAATGAAATGTACTACATATTGAACTATACTTTTTGGAGGAGTAGAGGAGGGCAGTACAGAGATTGCTACTACGTCCCATTTCCCACATACGTAACCGAGCATGTTGACTGTTCATCTAAACCAGCACCAGCAGTGAGTCCCGGAGAGCAACCTCTGCCCAAAACGAGGCCCTCATCGTTAAGCTGTGCAATTAAACCCAAATTACGCTTCAGCACGGGGAGGTTTGGGAGAGCGTAGTCAACAACAGACAGACACTTGACAGACAGCCAGTGTTTATTGACCTTATTCAATCAGCGAAATGGCAGTGCGGGTGCAGCTTTGAAGTGGCTGGTCTGAGGTAATCGTGACTGATTTATGTTTCTTGCTCCAATGCCTCTCTATTGCTCCCTAAGCTTTGCAGAAACCCTCAATGTCAGAGTGACTGAGGGTTTGTAGGCTCTTCACTCAAAAAAAAAAAAAAAAAAATTATTGAGACACGTTGTGATTAAAGGGATACTTCAGGATTTAGCATTAAGCTTTGTATTAGTAGAAAACCTGTAGTATTTTCAAATTATCGTGCTTTCCACCATCATATCCCCAGAGATGTATTTTTTGTCTGAAAAAAAAATCCTTCGATGACGCAAAAATCATTATTTTGCGTCATCTGAGGATTTTTTGGCCAGAGGCTAAAGACTACAGTCAGTAGTAGGGGCTGTCCCGCATGTTTTCAACCCACCCATAGAGGGTGGAATCTCACTCACAGAAGGTACACACTGTGTCAGCCATCTTTTTTTGGAAGCTAAGCTAGCAGGCTCTTGTTCTGTGGAGAAAGAATTTTTTGGGCGATCTCAAAACACATTTTCAGGCAGACTCATCAGACTTGTTGTTTAACTACTGCGCTCTGTTACCGGTAGACGTGGCCTCTTAGTGCATTCTGGGAGTTGTTGTCTTTCATCAACATAAGCCAAAAATACATTTTCTGGCTTTTCTCAGACTAGAAAACTCCAAATTAAAAAAAAATATTTTCACATTTCTTCTACATAAATGACCCAGTTTAAATACACATTCATCTTTCCAGAGGTGAAGTATCCCTTTAAGAGAAATTAGAGTCACTTGTATCTGATTTTTTTCCCTTTTTAAAGTGGTGAATCTCATAAATCATGTTGGTGTTTTATCAAAAAAAAAATATATATGTGTATATGTATAGTTAATACATGTAGTTGATTATTATTACTCTGTATTTAAATGTCTAATTACACTGTAACAAGGATACCTTAAAATACAGTGTAACCTCATTGTAATAAGCACTTTCTAATTTAAAGTGAAAATATTATATTTATTAATTTTAATTTACAATCATTTAAAAATGGGGTGAAGAGCTTAATTATCATATCTAAATTATTATTATTATTTTTTTTTTTATGAACATTTTTTGACGGGTTTTGTGAGATTCACCCTAAAAATTCATTAAATTATTCTGTGGTAAACAAGTCAAAATCATTTTCCATGCCTGTTTAAGATGCATTTTAGCTCAAAACTGATCTACTTTTGTGTTAAGCTGCAATTAAAGGGAACATTTAGCTTGGGGAGATTGTGCCGGCATGAAAAGATAAAGCAACTGACAGCCTAAATGACGAGTTTGAAATACGAGCCTGCCTTTGAGACGCTGGGACAGAGCAGCATCGTGAGACTATTTTACTGCACACTTTCAGAGAATGAACACAGCGCGCAGGTACGTAACCGCAACACTTTCTCGACGGGTTAACGAGTCACGGTTAGTTTTGACCTTTCGCATTGCCCATATGAGCAGGTTGCTCACCCTCCTGCCCCGTGTGACTGCAGCAGTAATCCAGGCTGCTCTGCTCACAGCTGGGCGGGGAAACAGAGGTGGATTGAGAAAGAGAGAGGGGTTTAACCTCGAGTCAGAGAGGGAGAGAAACGGAAGCTGGGAGTGGCCGCCTCAATTACTCCATTGTTCCGCATTGCAGTGTGATGCTCTAGCCCAGCCCTGGCCACGTAGCGTTCAAACTCTTAACATGGCCGCTCGATTGCGCACGCTCTGCGGCCTCATCCAACCGCACTTCAAAACTCCCCTCCCTCCCAACTGTCTCAAATGACAAGTTACGTGCATCCCAAACCACTATGCTTCGCTGATGACATCACAGTTGTACTCTGTGCGTCTTCAGCTAGATCTGAGTGACCGAAGTTAGTTTATACACAGAAGTTGTCATATGCTAACGGGTGTTTTTTGTGTCATCTCAGGTCTCGTCCAGATTCCAGTCAGCATGTATCAGACGGTCGTCACCAGTTTGGCCCAGGGAAATCGACCCGTTCAGGTGGCCATGGCTCCCGTGGCCACGCGCATCGACAACACGGTAACACTTGACGGACAGGCGGTGGAAGTGGTGACCCTAGAACAGTGACATACTCTACCCCTGCAGATGTGTGGGACAGGAAATTCAGCACCGATGTGAAGTGGCTGCTGGAGTATAGTGTAAAAATAATATTTGAACCTGTTCACATACGTCTGCAGGGGTTGGATGGCTTTTTCCTGTTAATATTATTATTGTTATTTTTTTACATTGTACACAGTTCATTGTCTTACTTTTTTTTTCCTAGTGTTGTTTAATATGTTAACATTAGTTTTTTTTTTTTTAGCTGATGTTTGATAAATGTATTGCAACAAAAGAAAACAAAATCAACCAAATTTTCAGCCTTCAAAAACTGGCATAATTTGTTTCTTACTCCCCAGATAAGTCATTTTTGATATGTTTTCTCCTCAATTTTTATCTAGGTTTATGTATATATATATATATTGTGAACCATCTTGTGCCATATTTGAATCATTTCATTAATATATTATGTGAAATTGCATTACGATTTTAGTGTTAGATTCCATTGACTACTGAGATGACATGCATGGTTTTGTTTTTTGTTTTTGTCAGGCTGTATAATGTAGAATTCTCTTTGTATGCATTTCACATTAATTCCCAATGTAAAAAAAAAAAAAATGATATGACCTTGAATGATTGTGTGGTATATTGAATGAGACCACCGTTTCCTGTCGGTACAGAAGAACACTGGCACTCAGTGCTGTCTATAGACTTTCACTGAATTGTACTATTAATCGATAACTATAAATGTCGACGACTTACCAATGACAAGGCTGAAGATGTAGCACTCCGTATCGTTCAACTTTTATACTTCAAATAATGAACAGACGTTACATATTCATGGTATATTAGCATTTTGGAAACTGATCTAGTTTTGAAACTGCTGGGGAAAATGTTTTATTTATTTTTTATTTATTTTTCTTGGTTAGACGTGCGCTCATATCTTTAGATTAACACAAAAATCACACATTGAAAGAGCTTAAGATATAATACATGGCATATTTTGAATTCTGATGTTATTGCATATATTGCAAAGAACTATAAATTCATATCTTTTTCTTTATTTGTGTCAAATATGGATGTTTTGTTCCTTTCACTCATAACCCACTCTTGTCAAGTTTTCTGCTCCTGGTCGGTTTGAATTTTTATACTTCTGTAAGACTTGACGCAATGAGATCATTTTATGTAAAATATGTAAAATATAAGGTTGATGAAACCTAGATCTCCCATGTTGCCGGTGAAAGAATGATGGTAACATTGACAGAGTTTGTCTTTCCCTTTTTATCCAGTCTTGGAAATAAAGTGGCCACTATTCAGAATTGTGTTTTGGAAAATTATTACAGAAATATAATCACTGCTGACACAGGGAAAGTGCTTTAACAATATTACAAGTACTAGGCATACATAATAAAACATTAAAGACCCGTTTCCGATTATAACAGTTTATTAAGAAAAATCATTTTGCTGTTATAGTTTATAGTTGCCCTCAAGGGGATCAACAGGTTTTTAGCACAACTGGAAATGCTGTATTCAGAACTATGAGCCATATTATTGCACTAACACCATCATAAATCCCAAAATTTGAGAATAAATCCAATGTGGAAGTTGGTAATCTGCATGCATTTAGATGCCACCTGTCTTATGTCAAGGTCACTAGTCACTTGTTTTTATGAAGTTGAGTAATCTCATCACGAAAACTCCATGACCTCTTTACAACAAAACACATGGTCACATCCACACCCCATCGCAAGCTTGTTGTGATGGATGGGGCTCCTGTTGCATCATAAGCCTTGATCCCTCCCTCCTAGCTAAAACCTGGATTTAAGGCCCGTGTCCTTCTGCCGAGGGAGGAGTAGGGAAAAGCACTAATCCATCAGGCACCGCACACATCCCAGCGGCCCACTCCACTTCCAGATTATCAGCGTGGAAGTCCACGACCGGAGAGAGCTATGAAGCTTGCAACTGTCTAATCCCTATCAAACCACATCCGTTCTGAATAGAGCAAAGTGAGAAGGACACGTTAAGGGAAGTGTGTATACTATAAGGGAGAGCGTGGACTTGTGTGTTTGTGGTTTCCAGGTCATGGTGGCAGCTGGCAGGAGATGTTCAGTGCACGCGTGCGTCAGTCGTGAGCTGCAGATTAAGGCACTCTTATTAGCACGCTTTCTGAGAATCGGCCCTGGTCCCGCCCTCATCCCGACCAAGTGCTTAGCCAATCTGTTCATCAGTCGGGTCCGGGTTCACAGAACAGCGTTCAGCTCTAATCCGAATACATAACCACAATTCTATCTTAACATCAGAGCGTTACGTACCTGATTTAAGTGTGATGTCACTCGTAAAATCACTGACGAGTGTAGTGCAATCTTTGATACTTATGTAACAAATAAACTAGAAATACTTCTTTAAAGGCTTTTGTATTTTTTTTTATTAATAAATCAAATTAATACAAATATTTTACTACACAGTTAAATTCATGAAATTTAAAATTGTACAGATTTGTTTCATCTATGCTAATGTTAATTAAAATACTCTTTATTTTTGATTCATTTTCAACGATAAAACATTAAATGTTAATTATGTAACCTGAAATGGCATAAGTAATAAATTGTTAATCAATATCATTTTATTGTAAAGTGTTATTTTTAGTGTCTGTTTTTTTTTAATTATTTTATAATGTTTCCTGCGTTTCCCTTATAATGTTAGTATGTTTTTTAGATCCAAAATAGTCATACTTTATAAATAAAAGGCATTTTTCCTAGCCTCATTTCCTAGCCTCTGCTTTGAGCACTGTTTGAAGGGGCGTGTCTGCTGTTTGTAACCGGCCTCTGCTGTGATTGGCTGACATGCTTGCATATGAAATAGCGATGTATTACATATGAAACTCTCTCGAATAATTTTACTACAGCTATTATACGTTGTTACTATTACAGCCATAGAGATTAACGAGTCGTGAGATGTTTAGATCTATTCCCATCACATAAAATGTTGCTGTGATCAGCACTGAGCAGCAGAGGACAGTCTGTCGATTGCGAGGATGATCTTCTCATAATGCAGTTTCTGCACTAATGCTTTCACCATTGCAGACACGATCATGTACGCGAACGGGGCCTTTAAACGACACGGGTGAAAATTGACCGCGCGTAACACGCACTGTTTGTCCGCGTTAACGCGGCAATTTTTTACGTGTTTCTTTTGAACGCATCAACACGCACTGTTTGTCCGCGTTAACGCGGCAATTTTTTACGTGTTTCTTTTGAACGCATCAACACGCACTGTTTGTCCGCGTTAACGCGGCAATTTTTTCCGTGTTTCTTTTGAACGCATCAACACGCACTGTTTGTCCGCGTTAACGCGGCAATTTTTCCCGTGTTTCTTTTGAACGCATCAACACGCACTGTTTGTCCGCGTTAACGCGGCAATTTTTCCCGTGTTTCTTTTGAACGCATCAACACGCACTGTTTGTCCGCGTTAACGCGGCAATTTTTTACGTGTTTCTTTTGAACGCATCAACACGCACTGTTTGTCCACGTTGACGCGGTAATTTTTCCCGTGTTTCTTTTGAACGCATCAACACGCACTGTTTGTCCGCGTTAACGCGGCAATTTTTTCCGTGTTTCTTTTGAACGCATCAACACGCACTGTTTGTCCGCGTTAAAGGCCAATTTATACTTCTGCGTAGGGTGCGCGCAGTAGGTACGGCGTAGCATACGCACAGACGCGTCCCATACCGCGTACCCTTCCGCGTTGCCTGACGCGCACCTCTTCAAAAATGTAACTACACGTCGCGACGACGCGGACCGCAAGATCGGTGATTGGTCGGCTTGGTAGCATCGCATTTCCTCCTACGCATTTCCGCACGTACCTTCTCACGCATTTCCACACGTACCATCTCCTCCGACGTCTTCTCTCATTTCTGCCTTTCAGTTTTAGTAATTTCACTAAAGTGAACTGTTTTTCCACCTCAATAAGCTCCAACTCCAACATGATCCACTCTCTTTCAATCGCTATTGCTTGTAGTAACCTAGCCGCGAGGAATCTAAACACAGTGGAACATTAAAACTCTCCGCCGCTAACTAGCGTTTCGGAGCAGTACTGCAGAGCAACCAAGACCTGAACGCAGAAGTATAAATGCTCATAACGGCGTCGCCTACGTGCGTAGCCAACGCCGCACATTACGGCGTACCCTCGACGCAGAAGTATAAATTGGCCTTAACGCGGTAATTTTTTCCGTGTTTCTTTTGAACGCATCAACACGCACTGTTTGTCCGCGTTAACGCGGCAATTTTTTCCGTGTTTCTTTTGAACGCATCAACACGCACTGTTTGTCCGCGTTAACGCGGTAATTTTTCCCGTGTTTCTTTTGAACGCATCAACACGCACTGTTTGTCCGCGTTAACGCGGCAATTTTTTCCGTGTTTCTTTTGAACGCATCAACACGCACTGTTTGTCCGCGTTAACGCGGTAATTTTTTCCGTGTTTCTTTTGAACGCGTCAACACGCACTGTTTGTCCGAGTTAACGCGGTAATTTTTTCCGTGTTTCTTTTGAACGCATAAACACGCTAATTCAGATGTAATTAAGATGTCAGTTGTCGTCGCGTTACATGTTAAGACGACCAATTTGAATGTGTTCATTAACGCGCACATTCTGTATATTGAAGTGTAATATTTTTAAAAAGAGCAGACTTACATTTAGATGTCTACATTTAGTTTATTATGGTATTGTGCTAGAGTAAAGTAATGTTACAATGTAGCCTATATTAAGGGATCATTATCCATATTATACAATTATTATACTTTATCTATATGGGTTAGCTATTATTTGTTTTAAGTTATAATTTCCAAAAGTATTATAGGCTAACTTACACAGCACATTAATAACTAAATACACACACACACTCACACATGTACCTGCATAAGTTTATTCACGTTCACATAATAATGTTTTGTAATTTGGTGTTTAGTTGTATAGTTTGTTTATGCTGTTGTCTGTATTGTTTCCAGGAACATCATCTTGGCTGCTGCAGGCTGACTATAATAAAATTACTACATTCTATTAGTTAAATGTGCCTTTACTTCGAATTCATTGATGGTGGCGGACTTTTGTGCAGCGTATGATGTTCACGGATGAAATCTGAACTAGGAAGAATGTTTTTTTTTTTTTTTAAATAAAAAAAATTGGAATCAATGAGAAATACATGTCTGACCGTTGGAACAAACAAAAAAAATGAGAAAAATCCCATTCATGATGATTTATGGTCATTTTATTTCCGTTAGGCCTTTGTCTACATTGATGCATTAAAGTGGAGGGGCTCCCCTGTTTCAAGATGGCGGCTCTATTGACGCATTCGTTCCATATATAGTGTCAAATAGCTTATGATAACCTTTATTTTGAAAAATTGTGATCCAGTCAACACCCTTATACACACTTTTGTCCTATCAATTTATGTGTTACTTTAAAGAGAACAGTGGGGTTTTGTCCCTCTCTTTTTTAAACATATTTTTGCGAGTTTGTTCCCTATCACTTGTTCCCATAGATAAACTTTGCGATTTGTGTAATCAGCTAAAACGGGAATTGGATAGACAGAGGAGAAAGCTTTGCTAACGTAAGCAAGCCAAAGTTACTTATTGCACCATCAGTCTCAGAGCTGTAAATGTATAGGCATCCTTATTAGTTTTATATTTTTATGAAGGCTGCCATTATAGACGAATGGTAATAGCCGTCTGGTGGTATTGTGTCATCAGGGGAATATGGGGCAGAAGTATTGATTGTGTTAAGGAGAGGATATGGCTCTCCGCGGGGGGTTGTTCCTCCAGAACTGGAGCTCCACAAACTCTGGGGCAGAGCTTTAATCTCTGCTAATATCTTAATACACACTGCATCCCTTTGGCCCTCTCTCTTACACACACACACACACACACACACACACACACACACACACACACACAGGCGTCCATGTAGCAGTAGCTCTGAACTAATGGATTATCCCCTCTACTAAACCCAGCCTACCTGTCTGTCTGTCTGCCTGTCAGTTTATTAGGAAATTTGGTTGGCACAGGTGCCACACATCACATTAATACACATATAAACATTCAAAACAGATACATTATAAGAACACAAATACAAATAGTAAGCAAAGTAGATTTTCCTCGCTAATAATGGAAGTGATGGACGGTTAATTATCGAACAGGCTTTTTTAACAACACATTCTTTAAAAATGTCAGTTGAACTCCTATCACCTTAATCAGCTTAGTCATCATCTATCTATGTATCGTGCACACACTTTTATTACACTTTCATCATTTTTCCCACAAAGCAAAACACTACTGTGAAAAAAAACAAAAAACTGCACAGATGCTTCCTGAGGTAGGGGATATATTATTCCCACCACCATCATCATCACTTTCTTACATTGATGATGTTCTCACCATCATACGCACCTCGGCATCAGACAGTGCGTAAGAGAGATGGACCCTAATCTCATTCCACTAATGCTCTCTTTACATTAGAGTACAGACCGAGCTCTGTCTCAGCCATGCTCTTTCTTTCTCTCCTAACCAGGGATTATTCACTGAATGAGAGGAGTAGTCGGTACAGAGGAGGGGGCCTGGAAAATGCTGTGTAACCCGACCTGGCTGGCCCATCTGGAGAAGGCCCACATGGACAGAGATTTCCCACAAAGCAATTACTGCAGCCAAAGTTTCGGCAGGAATCTGACAATGTTCCTTTCTTCTCCCATATACGCATATTTACTTTGGATTTTCTGACGTAGAGAGGTAAACACAGGTGAACAGCAATAGCAGTGAGATACTGAAGATGATAGAAAAAAAAAACGACAAAATGAATTTAATGGGATATTGCAATGCATTTGGAAGTCTACATAACTGTTAGATACAAAGATGAGTCTAAAAAGGGATAAAACCACTGTAGTGGGTCACATATTTTCTTCAATGACCAATATGTACACCATTTTCTTTTTATCTGCTCCTAAATAATCTATGAACATAAGTAACATATTCTCTATATTCTTTATAATGAAAATTCTTTAGTCATGAGGTTCATATTTAGTAACCAAACAGTTGACCAATAAAAGACCTGAAGAGAGTGGAACTAGACACTAGAAATAGCATTGCACTTCAATGATGGCTAATGTTTTCATTTTGTCATTCATTCTGTATGAATAGATTTATGCAAAAGGAGATAAAGAGGACTTAATCCAGCAATCCTCTCCTCACCTACATTAGCAGCCATTGACCCAGATACAGGGCAGCCTCTCCCTTTACCAAGCGACAAAACACAAGCTGTTTCACACAAATGCCACACCACTTCTCCAAGAGCCGTGTTTCATACAGTCATTGTTTATTTATTTATTTTGCGTATGACTATGAACATCTGGTTGGTTTCAGGAGACTTTGATTAGTAACTTATAACACACAATTTAATGCCCTATTTTTGTTAACACTGCCCCCAAAAAAGAGAAATGAGGTACACAATGAAATGAAATCCAAAAATGGCCGACTAGTATCAGCAAACAGTTTGGATCAATGAGCGAAGCATCGGGAGTTTTGAGACTGTGGTGCGCAGGGGGGAATATTTGAATTTCACCCCAACCCGCAATACTCACAGTCACTCACTCGGGGGTGGAGCCTGTGACATCACTGAAATGCAGTCAGGGTTCAAAATGGTGCTCTGAGGTGATATTATGACAGTGGAGAAGTTCTCAGGTAGTAGTTGGCAAGTCTAGAACCACCGGATCTGACTACCTCACCAGTGTGAGTTCTACCATTGCCAAATACCGTCAGAGAACCTTGTGGCTTTGTCCTTGAATTGGTAGCGAAGGGGAAAATGGCTGTTTTTGCCACGACAGATAAGCAGTCATTTCTTGCATTTTTATTTCATTCTAAAGATACTTTAAACGATAAATAAGAGATGAACAATTAATGAAGGTTTTTGGTAAGAAAAGAAGGCTCCACTCCTAAAATTACTCCTTTTTGTTCCATGGATGTTAATGGCTTTTCATGGAATCATCAATGTCAATGAAGAACCGTTATTGATTGTAGGCGAAAAAAATAATCTTTATAATCAACAACTGTAGCACTAAACAGAAGTACCAAAAAAATGTTCCCCTTGAAAGAACATTGATCAATGAAGATGCAGTTGCTTTCAAGAGAAGATAAATATCTGAACGTCCTCCATTAATGAGTGTTTATGGCGTTTGATGCAAGACAAAATGTTTTAATGTAACAATGCATCTGGACAAATCATCTCCGTGCAAAAACCACCATGAACAACTACTTTTAGGGTTCAGAAAGGAAAATGTCTTCAGAAAGATCCGAGATTATTGAATTTTCGGCTTTCCGCAGCAAAGGTCGCTTCTTATGTTACACTGGGCAGAAGGATTGAAAATAGAACATGACCGCCTAGGAGAGGATCAATCGCGCCAACGGCCTGCTGTCTGTCCTTTTGCTCGTGATCAGGAGATTTTTTTGCAGCATTTCTGTCTTGTCCCATATTGGCACTACACATAATTGCTCAACGTATATATAAAAAAGCAAAAATGTGCTAGTGCCAAAACAGGCAAAGAAGAGGCTCAGAAGAGACTTTGGAATCTGTACCCACTTACACCAGAGAGCAAATCTGAAGCAAATCGGCCATCACGTGGTTCTTTCTCTGCTCTGTTTATGGCCCTTTGGTAATTCACTGATAGTGTGCTTTCACAGTGAATTCTACCAGTGCCATACACAGAACAGGAGTCTGTCAGCTTCACCCCTTAAGACAACCTGCGGCCTCCAGCAACACCAATGAAAGAACGATTGAGCAGCGGGGAGGGGGGTGGACAGGGGAGGTTGGGGAGATTTGGTTAAGGAGGTTGAGAAGAACCCTTCTTCCTAAATGGAAAGAGAGAGAGAGAGACAGAGTGTGAGAGTGAGAAAGGAAACGCTAAGTGATTTTCAGAGAGACAGCAAGCCAAGAAAGACGAGATTCACTCCCGGTAAAATAAACTGTAAAATCAATGGAGGGGAAGTCTGCCGCATTTTGGCAGATACTTTTGTCTAAAGCAACTTGCATTTTAAGATACACATTTCATCAGTTCACACATGTGAAATGAACCAATGACCTTGGTGCTTTGGTGTTTCTAGTCATTTTCTGCAAATAAAAGGCACTACTAATTCATTTCAGTTATGACAAATGAGAATAAAAATGCAATGCTTTGGATTATCACTAAGATTACAAAGGACACGCTAGTGACTTTCCACGTGGCTATAGACGATTTTGAATCAATTGAAATGCTGACATTATCCTCCATAATGTGCTCAACCAGCATTTTAATTAGCTGTTGAGGAGATTATACCAAGTTATATTAATACATAATCATACTTTATGCTGAGGAGGGACTTGCATCTCCTTAAGAACAGACAGTCTTTTCCTCAAATGAAATTGTCTTTAGATAATCTTTAGAGATTATCAAACAAACTTCTGGACGATCCCTTTACCATTTCCATGTCCAAGCATGATGGGAGAGAAGACAAAAAAAAAACAAAAAAAAACAATGATGTCCTTCCAAACACAGCAGACAAATGTGCAATTAAAGCCTGCAGAGATCCATCAACATGCTCCTTTAGTATTTGACATCACCCTGAGCATAATCAAGAGACGCCATGTTGCTGGGTTCACTATAGCCTTAAGCAAAAAACCCAACACTACATTATCAAACACAACACCCAAGAGAGCTTGCTGCATTCGACTCTGTATCTTCTGGTTACATGCCATCTGCCATGGGAGAAGCCACCAGACCTCGAGCACCCTCCTCCCCGATAGGCGAAGCCTACAGCCCCACCCAGGAGGACCCATGCAAGAACAGCCATTAGCTCCTGCTCCCACAGCTCCTGCAGGAGATGGAGGCCAGATTGATTCCAGATCAAAAATGATGTTCTAAGTGATTTTTCAGACGCCCAAATGGCTCCCGGAGCAGGACTCCTCTTGCAATTTCCTGGAATAATCAATACCTCTAAAAAGCCAAGTTGAGAAGCCAGCATAGTCAAATTGGTCTGACTCATTTTGTCTCGCCCCCGCCCATGCGTAATGAAAGAAACAAATTCTCATATGATAACATCATGACGACTTCACGGTCTATTTTTGCTGAGTGTCATGGCACAAAGCATACAAAACTAAATTAAAGTGTCTTCACTCTCACAATTTCCCAAATTGTGAACACAAGAGCGTGAATCCAGTGCCTAACTGTATAAAATGTGCCAAGCATTTACTTTAGCAACACAAATTATCTGTAGGGCCTATTCATTTCTGTTTTATAGGCTAACTAGAAAATAAGCAACATTTACAGAAATAGCATAAATTAAATAATCCACCATTATTTATTTGATCCAGAATCATGGACTATTATATGATTTATTAATATTATTATTTTAATTCAGGTCAATCCACAATACCTAAAAGGCCAATTCATTCGATCCTGATAAAATTATAAGTAAAATTACTAGGCCTATTAATAATTTTCGTTTAAGGGAACCAGATTATTCAAAGGTTGATCTTGAATGCAGTGTTTTTGAACCCTGCACTGCGTCATATTCCTGCCCGGTTGTTTTTACATTGAATACGGCCTGAGTTAACGAAGTTTTTTTTTTTTTTTTGGATGTTTTTAGTCTCGTCATTTTTTTATCATCATCAATAAGCTTGCGTGCGAGTGCATTGGCACCCCTCGGTAACCTCAATAACAGTCTCAAAGCTCCCGGTTAATCGCATTTGTCTAATTAGCTGGTCTCTCCTCGAACTTTAGTTATTTTAGGAAAGATTCGGCCACGCTAGTTCAGTCTCCCCCAAAAGGACAACGCCCGGGGCTACTCGTTCTCCCAAGATTGTAGACAAAACAATCATTGATATCTCGTGTAGGTTAGCTGTTGTTTACCTGAAAATACAATATTTTGTAGAAAATATAAATGGGCTCAAAATTTTTTAAATACAAATTTTTAATATAAAGATATTGTGTAGGCATTTGAGTTGGTGATGCGTGGTGATGCGTAACGAACTGAAAATATCAAAAAAATATAGCCATAGGCTATATGCAATGCAAACAAAAATATACTTACATTTTATAGTAAATTAAGAGTTAATCCTGAATTAATTGTCCATCCTACCAGAATAATTTTCAGTGTCATTGTTTTGCTGTTGTTGAATTAAAAAAAAAAAATCTTAATGTAAGTTAGCTAAATAACCAACACTGTTAGTTACTTCGACTTGTTATCCACATGCAGTTGATAGAATAACGAGTTGTAGGCCTACCTAGACTACAAAACAAATCTATAGGCCACTCTATAAACAAAGCCTATGCAAATGACGCAGGGCCAAAAAAAAAAAAAAAAAAAAAAAATCAGAAACAAAAAGAAGATGGTCACATTTTGCTAGATTTCGGGACCTTGGAAATGGTGTAGATGGGTTGATAACATGAAATTATTTGGGAAGCTGCTGATGCCCTGTGGTCTGACCTGCTATTGTCACATAAAACCATTTTAAACTAAAATAATTGCTACATATTTTTCAGTTATTATACATGGATTATTAGGATTATACATTTATTTATTCGGTTATAGCCTGCATAATCTCATACGAAGAATTTTTTTAGAATAAATAAATTTAATTTGGTGAAGGCAAAAAAAAAAGTTTGAAAACAGCAAAAAGAAGTGTCGATCAGTTGCAGCACCTAAAACATACACGTTTCCTTAAATATCTAAATAAATTTGAACATAACATGATGCTGATAAAAAGTTATGCGTTATGCATATGCGTCAACCCCTCAGATATCCAGCCCTATTTTTGCAGAGGGATGCTGTGAATGCAATTCCACACATGCGCCTTATTTCTGCATTGAGACTACACACAGCATAACCTCTGTTGTAAATAACCTTGAAAAAATATCCAATATAATCTGTAATAATAACAAAAATAGGCTATGCATTGTTTTCCTTTTCAGTCCACAAAACCCGTAAAATGATAATTCATTGGTAGGCTAAATATGCAGGATAATATTTCAAAAAGAAAACAATTATGTACACAATCCATTATTAGTCTGAAATTTATGTTTGATTTCAAACAATCATTTAGAAACTTACCTGATGCGTACGTCTCAAAATCCTGACTTTTTTCAGACTCGGCTTCTTCCTTTAGTTTAGGCTATTTATTTATTTCTGAACGCTAGCACAACTTTTAACACAACTAAAATCTAAAACTTGCTCTTCTCTACCTAATTTGCAAAGGTTCGACGACAATCTGAGCGATTGGTATCGAAAAACGACCCGACTTTTCTCCAAACACGTCACGCAGAGCTCGCGCTGATTTAAACTCGTTCGCTTCCATGAGTGAACGCGGACTTATCAAGCTCTCTCGCCGCATAATCGAGCATTTTTCAATGAGACAAAGAAGTCAAAGCGTCGTCACTGACTTCCTGAGTATCAAATAACAAATGCAGCCCAGTTTCCCCCCCTTACATATTCTCTCTCTCTTTTCCACCTGGAGAGTCGCTGTACCTGCGCAGCTCCAGGTGCTCAAACGACTCTCCTAATTTAAGCTTTTCTCTTCTCAACATGCTGGCAAAATTAAACGTGTCGATATGCACAGAAGGTAGCCCGCTTGTTTAGTCTGCAACCGTGAGGATTTGCCAATGGAAAGATAATTAGTTAAGCATCTTACCCCAGTGCCGAAGGAATAATCCAACCCTCCTCTTGTCTCCAGCATTTTGCGATGTAACTAACTCAGGTGCTTTTTTTTTCTGTCCTTTTAAGGTGGAGCTGACGGGAGGCGAGGCTCAATGATTGAGCATGCTGCACTTCTAGCAAAACGTTATATAGGCTACAGCTGGCACTGGGTTAGGCTACTTCATCTTCGGATTAAAAGATTTTCAAACCCGAATTATTCTGGAGAACGGTTTTCATTTTATATACAAAAATGATGAAGCGAGACCGCAACAACAGCGCCTATTTATAGTCTCAGCAGTGCGAATTATTCGAAGATTTTCAAGGCGATGTAATTTTTTTTTAAAGAATTCCTGCCAGTAAACAACCCAAATTGTCAATTTCAACTATCTCGAAAGAGTTGAAAATAAAACATTAAAGTTTTTTTTCTACAAAGCGAAAAATAGTTGTTTTCTAAAGGTTACTTCTGTTTGTCAGCGATGGACATACATCATCACACGAACGTTAATTTAACGAATTCTGTGCAATTCAGATTTTTGTCGTCACTGAAAGGTTGTTGAAACGAGTTTATGTTTAAAGATCGCACGCTGGCCTTCGTGATGTGACTTGAATTCGTGATGTTTGGCAAAAATACAGAAACCAGTCTATTTTTTCTTTCTTGTTCAAATACGCAACGCCATTTCTCTGATTTATATTAAGACTATAGGCCTGCATAGTTGGATTTAATTGCGCAGTATAATTTGCATGCCTATATTCTTTATTTATCAGTGCTGTACTAATATAGGCTAAATGTAAATAATTTAAACAATAAATTAAAAACAGAATAGCCTATCTGAATATACACTTTAGTGAAAATAGTTCTTTAGAATGGCATCACTAATGTCGCGGTGTTCTGATTAATTTGTTGTTCAATTTAGACAGCAGAGCAAACTCTTGCAAACACATATTGGACTAAATGTGACGTGTGAGGGCCAAGACAGGTGTTTACCTGTATTACTGGCAGACAAAGAGGCTCTGTCTGTATTGAGAGAGAGAGAGAGAGAGAGAGAGAGAGAGAGAGAGAGAGAGAGAGAGAGAGAGAGAGAGAGAGAGAGAGAGAGAGAGAGAGAGAGCAAAAGGGGGAATGAAAGAACTAAGCTGAAAAAAAGACTCTTGAACCAGAATAAATTGGTTTGCTAGTCTGAGCTGGTCTAACAGCCTAATCGAAGAGAACTTTTGCCTGTTTTTAATGAGGTTTTGTGCACCTGTCAGTTGGCTGGGAGCTAAACCAGCTGAAGACCAGCTTCTCTGATCTATAAAAAAATATTGTAGATGATCAAAAAAGAGAAAAAAAAGCAGCATACATCTTCAGTAGCCTATAGTCTATCAATAAGTGATAATGCATTGCATTGGTTTAGGATTTTCTCCCTGTGCATGTCAGGTCTTGAGTTTTGGGATCAGATGACATCATCCAGATGGTCAGTAATGAACAGGCATTCAAATGCACCATTTCATCTGCTCTATAGGCTATGCCTGCAGGCCAGTTAGCATCCTTTTACACAACACTCTTCGGTAGTTAGCAGCCTGAATCCATCATTGTGCTCTGCATGTTGCTTGACTTTAAAACAAAATATCAGGACCGTATGCTGTTATACATTAAAGTCTTTTTAATAATGTTTATTTCTAATCTATGTAGTCATTTCTGTCTATTTCTAATAATTCCTGCATAGGTTTAGGTCTGCCTGCATTAAACTGTTATAAAAGGTTACCCAATTAAACTGATATAAAAGGTTACCCAATGCAGGCGTCATCACAGACAGTATCCCTCCATCCTGGAAGACATCAGGCAGGACATCTTTAGAGCAGCTGTAGTCGGTGCATCACAGTGGCTGGGGAACCGAGGCTGTCCTCCATTGGGTCGCTCCTCATATATATATACCGGTCCACGTTACCCACAACCCCCGAGTCCACTTACCTGCTGTTGATAGTTGAAGCCTCTACTGACACCTCAGTGGAAAAAAACCTCTATATTTTTAAATTATGCTGGTGGCGTTAGTCTGGCGGCTCTGGTTACATCTATTCAAACCGAATAGCCGGAGTGAAACCTATCCCAAGGGCTCTTTGTTGACCAGTCAGCCCTGGTCGAGTCCTCCCCTCACCGTCCACTCTTCATTCAACTGATTAACTTCTGGAAAAGTCGAAACACGAGCCGCAGATCACCTGTATGAGGGAAGCTGAGTGAAGCTGTTGAATTTTTAAAATAGTCATTTCGTTGCAGCTACCTGTCGGTCCATATGAGGTTTAGAGCCCTCCCCACCTGCTAGGACGGGTATCGGGTGTAACCGGCCCACTCTTGGCACATCGAGTGATACCAGCCATGTGTTGGTGATACATGAAACGGGCGTAAGGAACAAAAAGCGTGGTGCAATAATTTACAGATGATCAGCGGAGCATTTGATGTACTGACAAACGTCTATCATACCTCGTCTGTTATATTATACATTAAATATTATATTCTATAGAGTTAATATTATAGTTATAAGAATGATACACTTACTATGTCATCAACAGTTTTCAATCCACCGTTTGTGGTTCAAATAATTCTAAGAGATTGTAGCCTAAGTATTAATATTGTTTGTTCTGGGGGAAAAGTATTATAATCATAAAATCCCTTAGTAATAAAATAATATAAAACACTATAAGAAAGTAAAATAAGAAGATATTAGTTGCTTGCTTGCTTTCTTTCTAAAATTATTTTATTACTACAATTTTTTTTAGGAATTCCAATTTCAGTTCATTTCAGAAAAAAACTGCTATATATATATATATATATATATATATTAGCGCTATACAAACTTTTGTCAGATGTGATTACTCGCAACTAATCAATTTAACAGTAACAATTTCTTGGAAGTAAAAGATTTTAAAATGTTTGTTGCTCATAATTTAGTCCCTTATTTGTAAATTAATAAATGTAGCTATGTATTACAATTTTATGTTTAAATATTTCCCAGCATCTCTTAAAAGCTTTAACACAAGCTGCAAAGACACATGAAGAAGATGTAACTGCAGACTGTCAAAAAGCTCATTTTAACCATTCTAGTGGGGATGATGGTTTGAGAACATATTGAGATGCTGTTAATAGACTGCATGGGGTGTAATATAATTAATATTGATCTGATATGGTTTCTAAATAGAAAAAAAGCAATTCAGATAAACAAGGAAGAAAAAAAATAAAAATACTGTGTTAGGAAAGTTGGTATAAAAATCTGCTCAGGCAATTTGTATGTAAAAGGATTAATAAAATTAAAAGCTCACTGAGCACAAAATACCGGAATACGATTGTATTTAAATAACAATACCAATATAATAAAAGAATAGTAATTTTTTTCATAGGGCTTTTTATCTCCCTGTATGTCATCGCCTTACCATCAGCAACTAAGTTGGCATTATCAGTCACCATGGAGACGGGGAGTCAGAGCATCTGCCATTTGTGTCTTTGTCTGAGGCGTTTTTAATCAGACGGTCATCCATTAATAACAAAGTTGGGCTGGTTTAGTAACCGAGTCCTCGACACGAGAGACGCTCAGCCGGGCAAGATCCACTGTCTCACATGTCAGCATCAGGATGCCATTTCACAGGAGACGCACTCTGACATGAAATGAAAATAAGGCAATAGTTTAGCTTATGGTCTATATTTTATTATTATCATCCAATAATTCAGTCATATCAACCGTTGATAGGACACACTACAATTCTGTACCCATCTAATAAAAATATGTTCAAATAATATTTTGCTATCGTTCCAATGTTTTTGGTCAAGTTTTGGTTCTGTGAAAAGTGATGTAGCATTCCATTATTTTGTAAACGTTATGAAAATGTTACATTTGAATAATTTCGATTATTAAAGACCAGATAACTCTGAACAAATGTTCTAATAGTGTTTCTGGAAGAACGTTTGTTGATAACCTATTGAGAACGTTTCTTGTTTGCTGAATATCTGCAAAGTCATTAACTGATTAAAGTTCAAAAGTGCAGACTGCGATTACAGGGATGGATATCAACTACCGCATCATCCTTACAAAGCTGCAGTCCTGTTAAAGATAAGCAATATTTGCCATTCATTCTGGAGCAATTCCAACCCCATTTTTTTGTAGGCTATATCTTTCCATAATTGAATTTTTCTGCGCATGCCATTTATCATATAGTTGTGAAAACAAATCCCAACACATATACCTCTAAGCCCTTTAGTCTGAAATTGTTTTAAGTGAAAATGATGGAGACATTAACAAATATGAAAGGGTATCAAGCTTCTCCTGTGAGTTTGCTGAACCTGCAGGGACTGGTCACATGACGGTGAAGCTAATTCCGGCCAATCACGGCAGCAGTCTGGGGCTGGGCATTACATCATGTAGGCCTGTAGCCCTCTTGACCATCGCACTGCAGATAAACTAAAGGCTTTGAATATTTCATTGAGGAGCTCATGTTTCTCCATCACTGGAGGTCAGGTCTTTGGAAAGAAGAGAAATACGCACTGCCCCATTTCTGTCCCAGCTCGATGTCTTCTTCTCCTCGACTACTTACGCATAGACTCTGACCCAGAGGAAATGTTCATGGGGGGATCTGGAGTTATAATGGGGCAAAACAGATGTGTTTAAACTACAGACAAGCAGAAAAAGGGGTGGAATCTGAAGGAGAGTAATGGCATGCAGTTTGTATTCGTTTGTTAATTCTCCTTAAGCATAAAAGAACAAGTGAGGCAGACTGCTGCGTGACAGATATGTTTTGGTTGAAAAGATTA
Source organism: Pimephales promelas (assembly GCF_988280905.1). NCBI lineage: Eukaryota > Metazoa > Chordata > Actinopteri > Cypriniformes > Leuciscidae > Pimephales > Pimephales promelas. Next base: position 9,637,169 of record NC_142792.1, on the reverse strand, counting down.
ATTTGCCTTATGTTACTAAATTGTTTCCTCCCTTGTAAAAGGAGTGATGTCGTCCCCTGCAGGCCACCAATGCCACTACATTTGGATTAGGATTCTACTTTGTGTAACTCATGGTCATGGGGCACCTGCTGGCCAGTGTTGAATTCTTCTGCACATAAAACTGGAAACATATACAGCCGTGGGCAAAATGAATGGTACCACTGGTAAATATGAACAAAGGAGCCTGTGACAATAAATCTGCATTGTTAATCCTTATGATCTTTAATTAGGATCTAAATTAGTAAATCACAAAAATCTAACCTTTCATTGTAAAAAGAATTTTAAAAATAGGGGGAAATCTCTATGAAATGTGTTTTTCTCCAATTCACGCTGGCCACGATTAATGTCACCCTTTTATTCAATACTTTTTTGCAACCTCCTTTTGCCACGATAACAGCTCTGAGTTTTCTCCTATAATGCGGATGAGTTTGAAGAACACCTAACAAGAGATCAGAGACCATTTCAGAATCTCTTCAGATCCTTCAGATTCCCAGATCCATGTTGGTGCTTCTTCTCTTCAGTTCACTCCTCGTTGTCCGTATGGAAGATCCAACCATGACCCATTATAATATTTATGGCCTTTTTATATGTTGGTATTTGATAGAATCCATTTATCTGAACAAAACAGTCCCACGATTTCAAAGATCCGCAGTGGTATTTAACAGTTGGCATGGGAAACATTTCACAGCTCAAATGTGAATATAGCCTACTTATATTTACTCATAAGAATTTGTAGGGGTGCAAATAATTGTGGAGAACGTCTTTTGGAGAAAAAAACTTTTATTTCATAATGTGATTTACCCCCCACTTTCAATTGTTTTACTTCAATGATGTTTAATGTAATGCTTTTGGCCCACTTTATACATTGAGATGGCCTAAATTATATCTGCTATCTATGTCTTAAGTGCTGTTATTTATAGTCTAATTTTGGATGAAATGAAGAGCCTTTTTGGTGGTCTTGCAACCGTTATAAAATAAATATTAGATAATGGACTTTAATGCATATTATTCTCCTCTTGGCCACTTTTGAAACCTGCCTGCTCTCTAGCGGTGGTAACAACATAATGCATGTAAACTATCATAAGGCAGAGGGAAGCATCCCTTGAGGCTTTATTTACCCATTCCAAAAATTGAATGTATTCAAAATACATTTAAATATTTTTAATATAAATTCAAATATATCGGAATATCATTTGAATCATTCTAAATCATTTGAGCTTTAACATCATAAAATTCACACAACGGATTTATACTTACTGATGTTTGCACTGTAGCTCTCACGCCAAAATGATGTCATTTCCTGTGAGGTCTTTGATCACTAAAGGAATATTACGAAACTCCAACAGGGTAGAAATATAAATTTAAGATATGTATGTGTATATTTATTATTATATATATACATGTATATATTACAGTCTATAAAGAAAATGCATTCAAACTACGTGGTAATTTAAATAAAATGGATAGCAAAACATATATTCGTTTTATTTTTACGTTTTATTATTTCTTAATTTAAAGAAATACAAGTTAGTAATAAATTTCAATTTTTTGTTAAAAGTTAACAAGGACACTTCTACTTATTTACTTTCAAATTCACTTCAAGATCATTTAATTGTGATATTACCATAAACTAATATGAGGGTTTTTATCGTGAGTTTAACATTTCACCCAATATACATGATATGAAATGAAATCGAATGAAAATGAAAAACAAAATGAGCCATTTCGAAGAAAGATACAAAGCAGTTTGTACACATATTTAATATTTTATTAAAAAAAGAAGTTATTACAGTTTACTGTACACAGCTATTTAAGAGATTATAATCCTATATAGATAAAGAGCATTTGTCCTTTGTGACAGGCATGCCCACTTCACAATGCAAAAGAGAAAAAAAGAGTGGCAAAAAATAGAGTAAGATTAATGGTTAAGGAAATAAAAGGGACAAATTACCATAATACCTGGGATTTAAAAAAAAAGTGTAAAAGAAAAAAAAACAGTGTATTTTCTTTTTTAAATCAGCGTATCACACACTAGGAACTAGATACAGATACTAATTAAAAAATAAATCCATGCTGTGTGCCCACATAAGCCCCATGTCTGAGCACCCTCTTGAAGCACAGGTATAAGGGACTAAAGGAGTGGACAGCCAGGACTCAATTAGACTGGACTCTACACCGGACGCATGCAAAGTGCACTGGAAAGCTCGTCATCAACACAATTGCAAGAGACGCGATGCCATTGGCCGAGAAGGCCAGCAGGGGGAGCCTCTGAGGCCATGGCAGCAACCGGAAGACACATCTCTTCTTCCTCTCTCTCTCTCTCTCTCTCTCTCTCTCTGGCAAACAAACAGCTGGAGACCACGCCATTAATAACTGCTGTCCCCTGAATGTGTAGGTGTGCAATATTTGTGCGTGTGTGTAAGCACTGGGGGCTTATGAGTGCAAAACACAAAGGACACACTGTAATTATTTATTCCACCCCACCCACTAAACAACTTAAAAATAAAAATAAATATAAACTCCCTTCAACCCCACAGACCTTTTAAGCACATATTACCTTACTCAGATGGATGCCTCTGTTATTGACATGAGGGGGAAAAATAGGAATCCAAAAATTAGTAAATAAATTCACAAAAATGGTGTTTCTAAATTACATTGGAAGCACGCTTATACATTTGTTTATTTGAGATTCTCAAATTCTTTAGTCATTTTACTCTTTGACATGACATTTGTTAAAAACAAAGGAAAAATGTTTTTTTAAACTAAATCTCCTCTCATATTAGATCAAAAATGAAGCAGAAATGAAATAGAGAAGCTGAGTCTGTTGTGTTTGTCAGGGTGCGTGTTGCTTGGCATGGCAAAATGTTTACCAAGGCAACCAAACCACAACGAGAAGCATTTTCTTCCATACATGTCTGAAAGATGTGAAACAAAGGCCCGTCTAAACATATGCCGTCTCTCTCCTTGTGACCATTATAACTTCCTCTCAATACAATACTGCATATAAGTGATGGTTTTCTTCTTTTTCTTGAAAACATGAACCCCCAATAACCAATTTAGACTAAAAAAAAAAAAAAAAAATGTTCAACTGAGACTTCTCTTCTTTTTTATCCTATTGCACAATTTGGCCAATTCTTGACTTGGGCTAAAACAAGGTCAAATGCTTAGCCCATAAAGCATTGATTTAATTCAAAATGAAAAAGAGAGCGTAAAAAAGGCATGGGATAAAAATAAGCAGCTCTGAATCATTCACGCCAGCTGAACTAAACTGAAACACCTCCCTTAATGCCATTCCGCTGGGGTCGACGTCGGTTTTGTAACATTGTACGCTTCACTTCAACCCCTTTTCGTTTACATTTTGGACTATGAATGAATCTGCAAGTGCATTCAGAATGCGAGATTTGTGAGAATACTGCAAAACACACACACACACACACACAAACTAAATCTGGTTCTTCATGTTACCAACATGCCACTGATGATATCTGCAGATGTTGAAATTCAAAAGCTCTTTATACAGAAGATATCTGCCCGTTTCCACAACGTAGCGGCCAAACCCCACCTCAGCATTAGTAAATGTTACTCGGCCTTCTCCTAAAACCACAAGTAGATCCGAGGCAGATCCAAATGGGATCCTTCGAATAACATCTGTGTTCGGACAAGCAGGTTACGAAACCTAAACCCATGTGAACAACTATTTTTGATTTCACCACCCAGTAAAACTAACTAGATCTACATGAGGTCAAACAACAGCTATCATAATTATGCACAAGCAATAGGAAAAGATGAAGAACTCTACAAATGTTAGTAAAAGTCTTTCTTTTTTTTTTGTCTCTTTTCTCTTGAAGGTTTCTTCTAGGCTAGACCAACAAAGTCCTACACGACTCCACTTCCGCATCATACAACAAATGTACAAAAAAAGATGCTCGTAAATAGGGAGAGGGTGCGAGACAGAAAGAGGAAAAAGACAAAACACTCTGTGCATACAATGTTGGTACAAAATAAAAGATTGTGCTCCGTAAAGCAGGACAGTCACTCTCCTGGTCGTTTAGTGAAGGTCACCGTGGAAGGTCACACAGTGTAGAGCCACGTTTTGTGGGTGTGGGACTTCCACAACGAGGGAACAAAAGCCAGAAACATCGAGCTAGTGGAAAAGTTGAGCTTCGGTGTGTGCTAGCCTCTACATCTACATCCTCTTTAAAAAGACGCTCGAGGAACTTAAAGGGAGTCGTATTGATATTTTCCGCCGTTGACTGTATCGTGGGCTTGATTGGTGAGCAGAATGTGTGTGACGTTCTGTAAATTCCTGATGATTGCTTTAACGTACAGCGTGGAAACTTCCCCTCAAGGTGAGAGCCAAATAAAAAGGAGAAAGGAGAAATTCCTCTCTTGAGCGTTTCTATCTTAAAACAGCTGTTTGAAGAGAAAACAAACAAATGAAAGAAAGAAAGAGGAAAAAAACAGGACAACCAGGGAAGCAACGATAATTCAAAATGACTTGCGCTGGATTGATCAAAGCGCTGAGGTGGAGGGGGGTAATGAGGCAAAACGTGTCCGATCCAACTGCGACAGCTCCACCTGAAGACCGTCCTTGCAAAAGGTCTAAGCTGAGGGGATTCATATATCAGAGCATCACGGACACAACTCTCAGTACGTTAGTAACATCACAAGGGCACCCCCGTTTAAATACGGCCTCCGTCCCGTCGATCTGCATCGGAAAAGGTGGATTAGGGAGGCGATGACATGCATTCCAGCTACGCAGCTACCAACGTGGAATCAAGGGAGGAAACACTACAAGCCTTTCTTTTGTTGGGGTGTCGGAGAGAGCGAGTGAGAGAGTGAAAGGGAGAGAAAAAAAAGGGGGGGGGGGCAACCACCAAGAAGTAGAGATAGAACACCTAGAGAGTGTGCCGTATTCATCGTCAACGCTAGATATCCATAAAAATCCTGGTTTAGTAATAATAACGATAAAAAAAAAAAAAAATCAAAAAAAAAAAAAAAAATCACCTTGTTTAAATATGAATCTTTTATAGTCTGCTTCGCATGGTTAGGAAATAATATAGTCTCTGTGGTAAAGGGGAGAAACTGTCGCCCTTAACTACAACTCCATGTCCTGAGCTTCATCCTCTGAAAAGTCAGACATGGAGCTTTCTGAAGAGGAGTCGCCCGCTCCTTCCTCCTGCTCCTTCAGAGCCTCCTCTGTTGCATATTTCTGGATGTATTCTGAAGAGAAACAGCGAGACAGAAAGAGATAGGTGGGAAAATTATTATTTCACTGCAAAAATATATACATAAATTTAATAAAATAATCCAAGTTTATCACACTTTTATATACCTATATTCACACTATTGAAAAAGGCTCTTATGTTCACCAAGGCAGCATTTATTTGATCAAAAATACAGTAAAAACTGTGATATTGAGAAATATTATTACAATTTAAAAGAAATGCTTTCTAGTTTAAAATATTTTAAAATGTAATTAATTCCTGAGGGTAAAGCTGACTTTTCAGCATCATTACTTCGGTCTTCAGCGATTTGATGCTCAAGAAACATCTTATTATCAATATTACAAACTGTTTTTGTGAAAAAACCATGATACATTCTTCTTAATGAATTTGAAGTTCACAAGAACAGCCTTTATTTGAAATAGACATCTTTTGTAACACTATAAATAAGTCTTTATTTTAATGTCAGTCACTTTTGATCAATTTAATGCGTCCTTCCTGAATAAAAGTAATAGTTTATTTTTAGAAAATCTAACTGACATTAAAACAAATTAACTGTAGTGAATTTTTACAAAAACATATTAAGAAAGGGTCATGATACTAACATTCGTGCTTTTGGATACTCAATTTGCCTAATGAAAAGCATTAAAAAAAAAAAAATTAATAAATCACAATATATCCACAAATTTGCTTAGAAATACATAATGGTAAAGACAGTAATTTGGCTTTTTAAATTCAAGAAGACTTAACTTTTGCAAGAAGATATACGACTGGCCAAGAGTGATGTCCAGAGGAGAAATATGGTTTTAATGAACATACAAATTCGATTAAACCATCAAAATATGAGGATAATATTTGATGTATTTTTAAATATCTCAAAATATGAGGGAAGAACAAAAAAAAACTTAACTTGGTTAATGTATTTATCTGACAAAATTATTCGGAAAAAAGGCAAACAACATCTACAGGTTTTATTTTACTACTGAAAATGAAAAAGAATACACTGGCATACAACATAACCAGTTGTTATTATTTGGTTCTCTCTTGTTTTGCATGTGTTCATAATTTCTTTATATGACAGCCAGGTCAAAAATGATGTCTGTAATTTGGCATGTTTCATTATGATCACATGTACCTTATGCACACACATTTTTTTAGAGCAGAAGACATTGTGAAGTGGTGATGTGAAACATGGTGACAGATATAAAAGCAGAGGCCAGATGGAGGTTAAACCAAGAGAAACGACAGCAACTCTCCAAATCACCTTTGATTTTCTGTTTGTAGTCCTCTGGCCGGTGCAAGTACATGGCTGCCGCATCCCCGTTCAGAGGGTCAATGGGGTTCGGGTAGGCCAGTAACTGTGGCAAGAACGACTCGAAGATATTGGTGAGATCTGTGAGGAGAGAGAAAGACATGAAGTAGAGCCTTTAATACAGGAGGAGAGCAAAAGTCTTATGTTATGAGCCCGACATGCAGCACAAAATGGAGGATTTGTGGTGAGTGACATGATTATGGCCTAATCTCCCTTTCAATGTGGGGGCTGTAGACATAGATCTCTCTCTCTCTCTTTCTTTCTGTCCTTCTCTTTTCTCTCATAGACAGTACTGTACGTTCTAGCTGTCACTATTATACAAACACAAAGTGGACAATGACATAAAACAGCTGAGTATATACATAAACCAAATACGGGATAAATGTACAGTCAGCGGGTCATTATCACATAATAAAGTTCTGGTCATCAAGGGGCGGTTATTACATGGAAAATGAAATGAAATTAAATACAACTAGAGTTTGAATTATTTTGCAGAAAAAAAGGAGAACCGCAAAGTAATATTTTACAAACAGATTTAATAGTCAATCAGACTTTCTATAGTATCTACTGTAAAAAGTAGCCACTGTTTTAATTAAACTTGTTCATGTTTTTGGAATAAAGCAGTGTGTTAAAGGGGTGATGAACTGAGAAGTCTAAGAGGTCATCATATTATAAGAATATCCTGTAAGTTTCAGAACTGAAGTTTAATTTCAACATTTCTACCCTAGTTTTGAGCTAGGCTCAGACAATAGAAATAGAAAATAGCATATTACTTATTCATTTTGATGTTTTTGAATGTAAAAACCAAGCAAACGTCATAAGTTGAAAAAAAATGTAAAAATCTAGTTCATGACCCCTATAAATATTATGTTTGTTTGCGCTGTTGAATTGAACTACCTGAACACAGAATGCAGAACATCAGAATTGAGTATTTCAAAATAATATCTTCAACACTAAGATGCAAACAACTTAACTACACTTGTATTGAATGAAAATAACAAGTGTCCTAAATTTGTGACTTGATCTATTATTATAAAGACAAACATGGAGTGACAGCTGCAAAAAGACAGACAATGGTGCTGGGAATGATTGCTGGTGGGCAGTGTTGTGCCTGAACACGTTCAATGAACGCAGTCATATTTTAGGCGAACGTGAACTGAACGTACTGTATTACGGCCTGATGAACGTTACTGTGAATGTCTGTGAACGTAAGCTCTCTCAGTTTAACTTCGTACAATAGGGTGCCAGATTTCTATAAAGCCTCCAGGCGAAAACCTGGCTAAATCACACATAAACAGGCCTTAATATGTAGCGAAAAAACACCCCATCTGGCAACACAAGACGTCAGTGTCGCACCGACAAAGCAGCGAGCGAGGAGGCGTCGTATGATCATTTAAACAGATTTTATGACGAGGTCGGTGAGGATGGGAAAAATCTTTCATTTCTGTGCAAACTTTGCCCGTCGATTGTTGTCTGTGGTTGTATATGGGCTGTGGCAATAATAAGTAAAAAAAGCTTGCAATGTATGGAAAAAAAGAACTATGAATGAACTAGTTCATTTTTTTGAAGTATGAACTATGAACTGAACTAGTTCATTTTAAAATGTGTGAACTGAACTTTGAACTAGTTCATGTAGAAAGTGAACTGTCCCAACACTGCTGGTGGGAATGGGCCATTTAAGTGTGGTTGTTAGATGAGCTGATGCTGTTTTCTGACCTTGCAGGTATTAGCTTATTTATTCAGAGAGGTTAAGAGGATTACTGTGCACCACAGTCCTGTCTATGGGGCCGAGACTTTATTCTACTCCTCAGGCAGCATCAATGCAAGCAATGGCTTATCCTGAGCATTTATTCTCAATATACATGAAAGCAGACACATGATCGAGATCGCATATACATACCATAAAGAGCGGTCCATGTCTGGTTGATCACATCTAAACACACGGTCCCTGACCTGGACAAAGAATAACAGTCTTGGCATTAGAGTAGGGGTGATGACCTAAATTAATATCATCTAGTCAAGTTACCTTTATTTATATAGTGCTTTATACAATATAGATTGTTTCAAAGCAGCGTTACTGTGATTACAGGAAAATGACAAAGACACCCCATCACATTGTTTACTTCCACTTCTCCATTCCAGTACAGTATTACCCAATACATTTTGCAGGTACGAAGGGTTCTCTCTTCACTTTAAGATCAGTATGATACGAACAGCATTTTTCATATTGCTCTTGGTGTGAATAGACATAAAATATATATATATATATATATATATATTTTTTTTTTTTTTTAAATCACCCAGAATTAAAAAAAAGAACATTTATTGCTGAAAACCAGTGCTGTTATTATTAACTAAAACTAAAAAGAAAATTGTTTTCGGTATATTAGATGGAATGCCATGGCTATGAAATTAGTTTAGAAAATTATTAAAACTAAAACTGAAATAAAAATAAAATAAAGCTATATAAAATATATTTTTTAAAGAATAAAAATGACAAAAGCACATTACAGAATGACTGAAACTTTAAATGAAAACATAAAAAAAAAATACTGCTGAAAAGAAAGAGTTTGCTATTGTTGATGTCAGACATTGCATGACTTTTAAGAGTTAAAATAAATATCTGAGGCCTAAAACGGAGGATTTAAGTAAATAAATCATTCACAAAACTAGTTTATCGCTTTGAAAGAGTGTGCTTAAGTCTTTCATAACACTTTTGGTCCTTTTTTTTGAGCTTTTCGGCACTTGATCTCCTGATGATGTTTTGAATTTATGTAAAAAAAGCAGTGCGAACATTCTTCAAAATATCTTTTGTGTTTCACATCATAAAAAAAAAAAAAAAAAAAAAAAAAATCATACAGTTTTTGAATGACAAATCTTTTTGCTCAGAGCAAACCAGAAGGCAATTCAAACTCAGAATAAAGAGACTTACGCTTCATCGATGTTCGGATGAAAAATCTTATTCATAAATCCTGCAGAGAGATGGAAGAAGAAAGATGAAATGCGATCATAGATAAAAATAACAGCATTTGATTGCATAGGACTTTTTAAAACTAATTAAATAGCATAAATAAGTATTTTTGCTTTATATTATTTATGACTATTTCCTCGATTCAAATGACTGTATTAAATATTCATTAAATAAATAATTACATATATATTATTCAAATATGAAAATTGTCATAAATATTAAAAAATCCAAATGGTATTAGATATAAACAACATTTGACTGCACAACAATGGCTGTTCCTAACCTTTCTCCTACCACACCGTCTTTACAGATAATTAAATATGACAACACATAAATATGGCTTTTGAAGAACCCTCAGCTGATAATGGCTCTTTTGGGATACATGTATAGTAATACTGTACCTATAGAGGGAGATTTGAAGGGGTATTTGTCTGGAAGATCTACTCGCACCTTCCATACACCCCCTTCATACGGTGCTGGCAGGAAAAACAAAAAGAGACACAAGACTATTCAAGAAACAATTCACATCTCCTCAAGCATGTAACACAGGCTTTGAAAAAGACAAGCAGTAATGCACACTCGTCTAAATGACTAAGCGTAGAGGTCTTTGTATTCAAAAGTGACGCTGTGTGGGTGTAACTAATTCTTAATTAGATAATTATGAATTGTATGTGTAATAATGACACACGTGTGGGTGTGTACATGTGGACAGGGAAGCTGTGCTGTTGGCCTCGTGTGATATGGGGTATGGTGCAACGTGTGCTCACTCCAAGAATAGCTTTCTGCAATCTGACCCTTGTGGCCACAGGCTCAAACTCCAAAAGGTACAGCCTAGCCTCACAGGTCACGGATAAGACCTGCTCTGACCTCTCCAGCGGAGAGAGGGAGGAAAGATCATTTAACAGAAGATGATATGATAATTAAAAAGGGTCACGAGATGTTTTCTGAGTAAGCAATGACGGCATGTCCCAAACCAAAAGTTGTGTAAGATATGCGTGTTTAAATATGCAAAAAAGTGGCATCATTGCTTCACGTGATAGCTAGATAAAGAAATCAAACAAGGACATGTCTGGGTCATATTTCGCTTCACAAAGAAATAAGAAAGAAATTACTGTAATGATTCAGAAATCTATTAGAAGGATTTGATTTTTGTGTTGAAAACAAGAAAATCAGGAAAAAAAATTAAAAAATAAATAAATATAAATATATATATATATATATATATATATATATATATTAATTATATTCACACACGCCAAATCAGGACATAAATGTGAACAAATTTTTATTTTTAAAAATGGCTTTTTTCCATTTGATTTTGGGGTGAAATTTGACCCAGAAATGTTTTTATAAAGAACATATATGTAAACAAATTAAAAACAGACTTACTTCCTTGTGGTCCATAAAACTTCACTACAAATTCGTTGAGTCCACTCAGGATCGTGACTTCATGTTTACTCTCAATGCTAAATGAAATCTGTTAAGGCAAATTCAAGAGCTTTGATACTAACTGTAAGCGTTTCACAAAAGCAGTCAAGCAATATCATTCACAATTAATTTATAGAAAATACTTAAATAGCACATGGGAAAATGTTGAATGAAATTGAATCAGGGTGACATAAGACAGACTCATCATCCAAATTAAATTAACCTCAAAAAGAAAAGAGGCACTAAAATGACCTTTCAACAAACAAAAAGAGCACATTCACACCAACAGATCAATCTCACAAACCACGCTTCTCACTTATCCTTTATTCTCTGACCATCAATAATTATCAAGAGGTTCAGCTCAGCAGATCGGATGGCAAAAACACAATCCGTGGGTCTGACCCACACGACTCTGACTGATGCGCAGGGCATCAGGGCAACTCGATACCACACTCCCCTCATTAGCTATGGTTGTCAGACTGTCACTTCTCCTATTGACGGCACAGAGAGAAGCAGTCAGACCCTCGCCGACCGAAACAATGCATGCTCACCACCACACCAAGACCATGACGGAGGCCTGACGCTCTCAAAAACGTACACACCACACACCCAAAACACAGTTCTCACGCAGACTTTGTCATTGTCATTTTTCATAAATGCATGATGCTATCATGCGTGTCAACTGTCAGCTGTTGTGTAGGCTGCACTGTGACTCAAACCATACACTCACACTGCCCAGACTGGCTCATGAAGGCAAACATGTTTACGCTCTGTTAGAACCGCGATGTGTTCTGTGACTTGTGTGAGAGTTTAACCAGTTGAGGTCTTGTCTCTAGGGTGCCTGTCTCAAATGATGATTCTCTGCTCTACTGGGAAACAGAGCTGTCAGCTTCAAGTGGTCGCCTTAAAACATCTGGTGCGAAAGACTGAGCGGCTCCCGGGAGAGGTGTGGAAGCTGCTCTCTTTTTCCAAATTTCACTCAATGTGGCTTTTTTGATGCAGAAGTCTCAAGTTGCATGAACCGAATGACTGTACTTATGCAGAGATTTTATCCCACAAAATCCAACATTGTGGACAATTAAATCTTCTAGTATACAACAAAAAGGGTCAAGAATAATTTTAATATTCAATCATGTAAATACACTCTGGGTAATTAATTTAAAAACAGAGAAGCAGAACTGAAGATCTATTGATGAATGGATGATGCTATAATAAGTTAAATTAGCAATCACTTTAAAAATATATATATTTTAAAATTATAGAAAACAAAATATCAATTAAAAACAAAAATGTAATTTAAAAACATTTTTAAATAGATATTTAAAGTGATAGTTCACCCATGACAAACAAATTCTGTCGTCATCATTTACTCGCCCTAATGTCATTTCAAACGTATATGACTTTATTTCTTCTGCTGAAAAGGAGATATTTTAAAGGATGTTTTTAACCAAACAGTTTTGAGACATTTCTCAAAATATATGCTATTCCACAGAAGGCCATACAGGTGTGGAACATATGTAAATAATGATAATTTTAATTTTGGGTGGACTAATGTTTAAAAACAGTAAAACACAACACTAAAATAATACAATTAAAAATTTTTATTATTTAACATTCCGATTACTTTTTTTTTACTACATCTACAAATATTTAACTATATATATATATAAGTTGAATATATGATTTCATTTTTGTTGCTATTAAATTAAAAATATGAATTTTTTTGGTGAATTTGTAAAGTAATATGCAGTAATAATACTTTCCCAATAAATAAACAATTAAATCCATTTTTTAATGGCACTCCTAGTATTTCACAGTAGGCAAACATTGAGGTGAGCGTGAGAGAGACTGATAGTATTTACTGTTTTAGGACACCAGCTGGCTTCTTCATCAGTTGTAGCTGTAAGCAGTTGTGGTCACCAATGGGTTAAACATCATGGATTTATTTTAGGCAGTGAAGTATCTGCAGAGGCACAGAGAATAGAGGAAACACCAAGGAAGAGTGTGATACAGCACAATGTTTTCACTCACTGATTAAATGCTGAGGAACGTAGCACCATTATAAGCTGCTTATTCCCAATGAACCCAGAGACTCGGAAACAAACACCATCCTGAAGATCGGACTGATGACTCGTGGGGAACAAGCTCCGTTTTTCACGTGCCTTTTTCTTTAACACATGAAACCACAATCCGTTCAGGAAGGAATGCTGCCGTCTTGTGAGATAAAAGAGAAAGGGGCGAGTGTGTATGCATGTGTAGCTTCAGAAGATCTGTCAAAGAATGATCTGTCGTGCCCATCGCTGTGATCACGAGTCCTCCAGTGGAGTAGAACCACGCTGAGCTGTCCGGCTGTGCCCGATGACATGTGGGACTAGTTTTTGCCTGTATATTAAGCCTCTTTTGGATGGACACAAAAGCAATTGCTCATGCATGTACAGGAATACACACACACACACACTGAAGCCTGGAGGCTGTAGGGCTTCTCTATTCCTCATGCCTTTAAGGTTGTTTTGATGCCAGATCTTAAAGACGACACAAGAAGAGATGGATTCATACTAGCATGGGAAGAAAATTACAGATAATTTTCCTCTCCACCTTCGGCAGAACTGAAGGCACGTGTTTCTCCTCTGAAGTATCGGTGACACAGATTTAAAATAGATCACTATTAATTTACATAAAACCTGTACACATTAAGGAAATAGTTCTGTCATTATCCACTCATCGTCAAGTCATTACAATAATATTTTTTTTTTTTGACACTGTGGAACCCAAAAGGAGATATTCATCAGATTGTCCAAGCTGCCCTTTTCCCTACAAATACAAAATAATCCATAACATTGGTCCACAGGATTTGAGTCTTATAAAGCAGCTTTGATTAAGGAACAAATAAAGATTTCTCATTGCTGACCACAAATTTCACTATCAAATTTTGTGTGTACTTCCACATATTCAAATGACGTTAAAAAAAAATTTGGTTTTGATCGTAAGTTAAATATCTGTGCAACTCCAGCTGGCTCAACTCCAGACGGCTGCTGACAAAGCAACTCAAACGTGTTCTCTTCTCAAAAGACACTGCCTTGACACCCACCTGTTTTTCTCCATCTCACCGCTCCCTCCCCCTTCAATGGATTTGTATGGATGGATTAAACCATAATCAACAGGAGACCATTGGCCCAATGTTCCTTTATGCACATGTATAATCTACTCACACGCTCAAAAGACTGATCAATAACCTCACTCAGAAATATGTGATACATTAAGGAAAAAGAGAGAGAAAGCCAATCGGATTAGCGTTCATGTATGTTGAAACAACACATGCTTAGACATGGATTCCTACCAGCTGTTGTGGTTAGTTGCACAATGCCGTCTTATGCACAGATGATTACGAGTGTTTATAAACCTGTGTGAACGAACAGGTCCAGACAAGCATGTTTATGGTTATATGATCTTTTAGAGAAACTGTCATGTTCTGCTTTGCCCTTTGGGTTAAAAAAAGGAGCATTTTTGTAAATGGTCATAACACATGTGGGAGAAAACCATTGGGGTTTCACCTTCTTTAAGAAACATCCTAGCCTGGACAGACAAATTAAGGGGCAATCCCACAAGGAATTTATGCTCAAATAAACATTTTTTTATATATGCAGAGAGCTATTTTGGTCATTTTGTCAGTACTTTGGTCATTCCAGCTGCAAAATTGTTCACATAGTTTTAAGTAGAGCATCAGACAGCGTTTGTACAGACAGCCACTGTAATTGTTTCACTGTTTATATATGAAGTTCAAAATGAGCATCAAAATGGGGAAGAAGGAGATTTAACCAACTTTAAAAGTAGCATGGTTGTTTTGTGCCAGGCATTCTGGTCTGAGTATTTCAGAAACTATTGATCTACTAGGGTTTACAGAGAATGCTCCGAAAAAGAGAAAATATCCACTGAGCGGCGGTTCTGTGGGCGAAAATGCCTTGTTGATGCCAGAGGTCAGAGGAGAATGGCCAGATAACAAAAATAGCCACTCGTTACAACTAAGGTATGCAGAAGACCATCTCTGAACGCACAACACGTCGATCCATGAAGCAAACGGCTAAAGCAGAGTAAAAACACACCAGGTGCCACAATTGTCAGCTAAGAGCAGGGAACTGAGGCTACAATTCACACAGACTCAATAGAAGATTGGAAAAATGTTGTCTGGTCTAACCTAACGAGTCTCAATTTCTACTGCCACATTCAAATGGTAGTGTCAGAATTTGGTGCATAAACAATATAAAAGCACGGATGCTCCTTCTTTTATCAATGGTGGTGGTGTAATGGTTTCTGGGATATTTTCTTGGCACATTTGGGGCCTCTTAGTACCAATTGAGCATCATTAAAACACTACAGCCAACCTGAGTATTCTTTCTGACCATGTCTATTCCTGTGTGACCAAAGTGTCCAAATCTTCTAAAGGCTACTTTCAGCGACAGGTCACAAAGCTCTAATCAGTAATCATCTCAAACTGGTTTCTTGAACATGACAGGACAATGAATTCACTGTACTCAAATGGCCTCCAAAGTCACCAGATTTTAATCCAATAGAGCACATTTGGGATGTTTATGGATGTTCAGTCGACAAATCTGCAGCAACTGCATGATTCTATCATGTCAATATATGGACCTCAATCTGAGGAACATTTCCAGCACCTTGTTAAATCTATGCCATGAAAAATTAAGGCAAAACACGGTACAAGCAACATGTACCTAATAAAGTGGCTGGTGAGTGTATGATTATATATATATATATATATATTTGAAACTATTTTTAAGGGGTTTTTTTTATTCAATTTTTCTCTTGTAGGTCCATTTCTTTCTAATGAAGATCGCAGACTGACAGGAACCTAAATCAGATCAAAATTGAGACACAGGTTGACAAACAGGTAAAGTGTGTTCTCAGTCTTTTTACTAGTACCAGTGAAGTCAGCGGCCACCGTGCAGAATCACGGCATGAGTCACAGGGAACAATTACAATTAAATCTGTCTTTAGTGCAAAAGACACAAACACAATAGCCAGGTTTGCCCCCTCCCTGCAGGAGCAAATCCCTCCTGTTCATTCTGGATTGCCAAGGATGAAAACAGCAGGCAGACATCAACTGCCAAGGCAACACAGCGTAGCAGCATGATTTTTTTTTTTTCCTAAGACACATTCATTCATCATTATAGACAAACACAGAAACGAGGGAATCTTGTTCTCGGACACCTAATGCTAACGGCTGGCCTTGGGGTGCAGAAAAAATATTTACCCACTGCCAACTGGGTGGAAAACACGTCTGCTTGTAAGGGCAAAGTTACTTACAGATGATTAAAGACAATACATCACCATTCTACCACAAGCCAGTACAGTTATTGCAAGAGCGTCTGTGTGAGAGCTTTGTGGTCTAAAATATTTATGTTAATGCCAAGGGCTTCGCATATTCTGTCCGAAGCATTTCTATTTTGTAAAGCACTCAGACAGCCCAGTCAATTAACAGGGTCTCAAATCTACTAGTGTTGGATGGACAAAAACCAAAACAACATTGCAACATCTACAAAACAATAGACACGTAAGGTGTAATTGAGCTCTAAAAGTGACCAGCCGAGCTCCAAGCACAAATTAACAACTAATTTTCTGAAGAAAAAGTAAGTGGTGGTTGAATGCAAAACTCACCAACGCATGCTAGTGTTGTTAGGGTGGTTGCTAAGGTGTTGCTAGGTAGTTAAAAAAAAGAAAATAAGCATTTGCATAATCTTAGTACATTTTACTGTCCCAATCATATGGAACATAAATATACTGCCCTAACAAAATACCAATTTTCATCATTTTTTACAGAATTAATGAAATTAATACATTTTGCTGTCCTAATCATTTTTATATGGGACAATGCACACAGGCGTATTGCTGCAAAATTTCGCATGCTCAAGAGAATATATTGCGTGCTCGTGAGCATGTGAAATTTTCTGGTAAGCACAAGATAAGTTTGGCGTGCATATGTAAAAGTTTCTCGTGCGCACGCGAAAGTCTGTTTATTTTTTATTTTTGCAATGGTCTGTTTAGGCCAGGGGCTACGTAAAAATGACTGGATACCAAAACTAAGGTAAATGTGACTGTACCTTTATGGGTTTCCAGAAGCATATACTATCACTAAACTTACAACAGAGCTCACTTGAAGAAAATGATATGAAGAAAAACAAAATCTTGACCTATTAACAAAACAAATTGATTTTTTTCTTACAGAACTGTTGCATTTTGACAGATGTGAAAAGACAGGAAGATTCTCTCTCTCTCTGTCTCTGCAATTCAGACACAAGCACACTGTTGGGCAGATGAAAGACAGGAAGTGTGGCAGTTTTTAGTCTGCACGACTCTAAGAGGAAGTACATGGGTTCACAGATGGAGAAACAGACAAGAAACACCTTGAGGTTTAAGATTCAATTCAACCATCAAGCAAATATGGGTCATGATTTGCATCAGGTCAAACAGGGTTAAAAAGGCAGACGTCAAACCTGAAAGGAAGCCATCTATGGCCATTGCCAGTACCCCTAAAACAACATCCTATCCTAGTGTAACCTCACACCCTTCACCAGCTGCCTGGCTCAATGAAACTGTGAAAGTCAGCTCTGTTCTGGACTGAAGTTATGCTGTGTGCAGCGAACCTCTGGAGGCACATGCATGAATGTTTAACCATTTTTCTCGAATCTGGTTAGATTTTAAAAAGAGACTAGGTGAATTAGTGAGAACTATGCATTATTACAGTGACCATCACTGTGTAAGTCTGGGCACATTAAATGGACCCCAATGCAACAGCAAGACATCTTCATCAAAACAACATTTAAACACACATAAAAATGAGCAAAAATCTCCCTTCCCTTTTCCAAGCTCTCTCCACTAGAGCTCTATTTTATTCCTAATTAACCATTTGATCAGCAGGAACATGAGATAGTCTTCATCTCTCCTGGACATCTGCTGTGCTCTAGACTAAAGCTGGGCAAAAATGTATTATATATTCATGGTGATTTGGCTGATCTGATTAAATGAAACACAGTCAAAATCTCAAATGATTTTAAGTATTAATAGCTCCTTGGCCATTGCATTTTCTAAAGACTGTCATTATTAGTAATAATTTTGCAGTAAATTTTAACTGTAATCTTAGTTCTTACATTAAGCATTTGATATAGGAACTATGGCATGGTTAAAAAAAATCTTCATGCCATTAGAGCAAATATATAGGAAATATCAAATATGTATTGAATAATGTAAAAACATTGCCAGAACAGAAACACCACACTGCTGTGACACGGCATCTGCTATCAGTGAGGCATTATACCACATCAGGATCATACACAAGCACCTAGAGCAAACATCTATACTTATGTTGGACTGATCTAGATGCATGCACTGTACTGAACAACTCCAGATATGTCTGTTTGCATAATGTCTCATAAAGAGCTAGTCATCTGTATCTTTAGTAGAGGAATGTTGAACAAACACACTTGCATTTTCGTTGCCAATGTAGACGTTACAAACATTATGCACTGTGCCAGCATGTCCCATAAGTGTGCATTTGTTGATTTGAAAGCAAACAGCAGCTGTCTGGTGATATGTGCGTTTAGATATGAGAGCGGATGAGTGGGTGGGGTGGGGGGATAGATCTAGCACTACCAGTCATCTTCAGTAAAGTACAACCTGGAGACTGCTTAGCTTAAAAGTTAACAATCTCATCTAAACCATCTCTCATAGTGTTATATAATAACGGCTGAGTTTCAGATTGGGACCCATTTAATAATAATAATAAAAAAAATTGAGTCAAAAAGAAGTTGTTTTAAAAAAATAAAATAAAACCAAGAAAAATGGCCAAAATCCAACCAATTATTAGTGATTGAGTGATCTCTTAAAGAAAAGCATGGCTTTTATAAAGTCAATACATATTCAATTTAATGTAAAAATAGTAGCCTCAATCACACATATACACAACTTCAAAAAATGTAACAAAATATTTACAAAAAAAAAATGTGCACAATTAATTTGAAATGTATTTATGATAATTCATTTGAAAATTAAACATTTTGAAAATTAATAGTTAAAGGTGCAATGTGTAACAAAGTTGAATATCTATTAACAGAAATGCAATATGACATCCATAACTATGTTTTCAGTGGTGTATAAAGAACTTACTTAATTAGCCGTAATGTTTTTATTAGCTTAGAATGAGACATTAATAGCTCCATAACCGCGGGAATCCCCTTCTATGAAGGTCGCCATGTTGTGACGTCATATTCCTACCGTAGCCGAACGCGAACAAACAGCGCTACAGAACGCGTTTCATCACTACCTTGAAAGAGAAGTAGCGGAAAGCTGGAAGCTAGCCTTACACTCCGTGAGTAGTGACTTTTCCCTTGTGAGTGGTGTAAAATATGTATTTGGGATTGTTTCATGTAACTTAGTTCTCCCTCGCTGTGTTATGGGTTTGTTATGTTGGGGATAGATGTGCTGTTACGTTCGTGAGACAGCTGATGATTAGTATTCATGTCATTGACCGTAAAACAGTACGTTACAGGAATCACTAACCCGTCGATAGAGACTTTTACTAAAGTCTTTTATCACTAAAGTCGATCGCGAAGAATTTTAAAAATCAGAGAAAAAAAGCCTATTGTGTGTAGTAAATAGTATCTATGGGATGCGGAGATGACATGATTGTAACAGCGCGCGCAGTTCCGACCTTTGGACTCATGCGGACGCGTCCCAGCTCAGCCACAGCAACAGCTCATATTAGCCAGCTAAACTATTACTACCCTGTTAGAAAAAATATATAGCTGCTCCCTCGCTGTATTATGGGTTTGCTACAGTATGTGGGGAGAAATGTGCTGCTGGTTACGTTTGTGAGACAATCAGCTGATTATTATTTTATTAAATTATATATTAAAACCCTTGATCCTCACCTGACTATGGCTTTGTAAACAGACAGTATTCATGATGTGGTTTATAATGGACTGTGGTACAGAAACAGTGACAATGTTACACACTCTTGGCTTACTCTGGCTATTCTCTGCTGTCTCAGCCGACGAGATGTTTGTCCCGTTTTCGCAACCGTAGCTTCTTCGAAAGGGAGGGGTGAGCAGTGGGCGGAGCCCTTAGTGCAAACCTGGTGCAAACTCGCAACCGAACCACTAGATGTCGCTAAAAGTCACACATTGCTCCTTTAAATAATAATGTTAATAATAATAATAATAATAATAATAGCAACGTTGGAGCATGGAGAACACCAATAACAGATATATGTATCCTACATTGTCCAGTTATTCTAGACCGGTGTGGAAGTGCTGTCGACCATCACTGCTGGGTCAGAGTCCAGCTGACCTCTGGTATACGTTGCAGAGGTGGATCCTGACCTTAAACGCTGCATGCCATGCCCTCTTAATAAGGGAAGCAGTTGTACAATAGTGCTTAGGGCAGCGACATACGTGTGTGCCATTTCACAGAGACACGCGAAGATCTGGAGTTAAAAGCCTGAACTGAACATAATAATGCTTTCTGTTAGCCGTATTGGAGTACTAAGTGCTAGATGCAGTATATACTGTAGTCTACAACCTGAAGATATCAAGGATTTGGAGTCAAGTGGATTGCACTTATGCCCCTTTGGCTACAAAACGTACACAATAGAACCAAGGGGTGGGTGATATGACCAAAATCTTATATCACAATCACACAATAGGAGTAAATTTATTACATGATGACAATATATATTACAAGATTGTTATTTTTGCTTTAAATAAGGTTATGATATTTCTTAATTCTCATCACCATATTCAAAATCTGAAGACAAGTAAACAGTGAACAAAGAACTAGGAACTTATTGGAAAACAATCTACTATAGATCTTTGAAACTTCAAGCACTGGAAATAAGATATACTTCATAAATTGTATAAACTAACGAAATGTATATAAAAAAATGGCGTAGTCTTCACTGTGTAAATAAAAAACACATACATTTTTCATTAATTTACAAGAGGGATTCAGTCATGAGTCAGGACTCATGAGCAGTGAGAGATTTTCTCTTTTGTCTTTTGATTAATATTAATGACACGGACAGCAGCAGGATTATTAGGCTGCCGTCACTTTAAGACCAACTGCTCGGATTTAATATACCTGTGCGTTTTCTTTTTCAACAGTACGTTCACTTAAGACATAAATGGCTGTGTTTACTTGCAAAGACATGTTCGCTTTTGACCACACATTTAACCACTCACGCCCAATTAGGTGTTAAAAAGCATTCAGTTTAGTACTCATGTGCTCTATGAGCAGCGGCTCCAAGTGCGTTTCTCAGACAGCGCTCAGAAACCAGCGTAACTGAGATCCAAAATCTCTACCAGTTGACACATTTTTACAGGTTAATCGTGTCTACCGGTATATCGCCCACCCCTACTCATGTCCCCCATTACAAATACAAAATACATTACAAATAATGAACGATCATAAGGCCTATTTCAAGAAAAAAAGACATCATTGATGTGGTTTTGCATCAGTGTTATTGTAAACTAAAACTATTTAAAAAAAGTATCTTAAATACTTTTAGCAACTAACTGAAATAAAATTAATTTAATGTGAAGCATTAAACCTTCTAAAATAAGTATAACAAAATGACTAAACCTCAAATTAAAATTGAAAATCTGAAAATTAAAGCCAATTCAAAACATTAATAAATACTATAATAGTATAATACTAAAATTCTTTGTATAAAAGTCTTGCATTTGATTCTCCCTTTTGTAACCTTGAGGACAGGAAATGACATCACGGAACCTGACATGGCTCATGTTTTTCTGCAGTTAAAATGGTTTCAGATGTGCATTTCTGTAGCAATACTCTCTTGCAGAAACCAATATCACGGGACCCGACATACCTTTACTTATAATCTAATAACATAAACTGACTTCATTACAATTCTGATGCCCACTTATATTGTTTACTGCAGCATAAACGACCTGAACATGGAAGGTTACTGTTTTTCTAAAGGCCATTTTCAAAACTAACCACACACATTTTGGTCTCCATGATCTAACAAGCATTTTATATCTTAAAGAAACACAGAAAACACTACAAAATGCCATAAACCCATTTAGCATATCATCAACAGTCACATATGGCAAAGAGTCAAGGTTGAGCGGCAATGATTTAATGGCATGTTGGGGTGAAGAATTCTGATCTACTCTAGTGCAGGATTCAAATCTGTTTTGATTTTGCTCTGTGCGAAAGCAGCTAACCTCCCTTCCGACATCACAAGTTTCTTATTCCAAGTGGAATGCTGCAATCTGAAGCGCTCCGTTAGGATGAAATCTCTGATCCCAGAGGCCTGAACATAGTCTGTGCATAAATACTGATGGAGCAAAAGAGACGGGGAAAGAAAAGCCTTAGCACACTTAACATATCAATGCCTGTCGCAACCATAGACTGATCGCAACCCACAGTTCAAAGGCAGTGAAATCCAAATGGAAATGCCCTCTTGAATAAAACTTCAACCTGTTCACTCCCACATATGACCACTGAATGTTTGTTGGCATACAGTGTGCAGGTCTAATGCATTTAAAGACCTGAAAATTAAGCACGATTTGTACTTTCAGTGATAAAATGCTTCTACATGCAGCAGGAAAGTGGTAACTTGGGAGCTAAAATGACATCATAAACTGTACGTAATGTATGTAACAACTTCTAAACAGTTTTGACTTCAAATAACCATATATTTCATAATAAAAATAAGGCCATAAAGTTAGAGGCATTACAAGGCTACAGAGCTATAATGAGTTACAGAATCTCCTGTGAGAGATCTTGATCTCTTTCCTGCTCACATAGGGGCCGGCTCCTGAGAACACACAAACCAGCCAAACACACACCGCCTCTCGCCAGAATCACATCCTGCGGCCAAGTGGACCCTGCTCTCATTTCCATAGACAAACAGCAACAAAATAGAATGCCACAATGAGCTTTCATTAATGTTAGTCTGCATGTAATTCCACCGTTATGATAATGATGCAACAATTTCGTTTTTAATTTTGTCCCTTGGCACACTGACCTGAATAGCATTTAGTAGTGTTCATGAAGTATTTCGTATTTTACACTGACTCACTGACTCGACTGACAGCTTATTACATATTTTTATAATCAAGCAGGAATCTTCTTCCTTGTCTCTTTGACAATAAGAGAGTAGCTGGCATCTTCATCTAGATTTCAATTTCTCACAAAATCTATTTTTTTTCTGGCTTTTTCAAATAGGGTTCGGTGTGTTACAAAGGGCAGGGTCCATCAGCATGCAACACACCATGGCTCAAACAACCATATCACCTGAAACATCCTGCAGTGACATGATAAAGAGCATGTGCACTCAGCTGATTACACCACAAGTCGTACAAATGCAATACTTCAAAATTCTCCATCAAAAAATGCGTTATACATTTGTAGAGCAAGACAGTGTGATATAGGTCACAAAGATATTCATATACATCAAAGCTAATCTGATTATCTAGTTTTCACAGTAGTGATTACTACAGCATTTAGATTTGATAGAACAGATAATTGTTGTGCGTTTTGGACCGTTATGAAAATGGCGATTCATTTATTCTCAAAAGGGAAAAAATGCACACATGTGGCACAGCCCCAATCATCAGACAAAGAGAGGAACTTCAGTCCATCTGTTTTTCAGCCTGAGGTTGGCCATGCGTGCAGGAAACTGCAGTGTTATTGTGGGATTACAGAGGGCCTCAAATCTCCCACTGTCAAGAGGCAGACGCATCCATGACCCGACCCGTTTGCCCTCCCCGTCCGTCAAACCCACTGTAACAGAAACAATCCTTACCAGTCAATTATCTCTATTTTTACAATCTTACAGATAAATTAAGCTCATATACAGAAACCCTGGGCAACATTTAGTAAAGATACAATAATTATATACTTTTGACATGAAATAAAAAAGAGATTTCATAACAAAGATGAACATTTTCCTAATTTCCATAATTGCACTGCTCAAAAAATTGCATCATCCGAGGAAGAATAAAGGAGCCGTTTAGCAAGATGATCAGACTGCTTTACATAAAACAGAAAATGGATGGCTAATAACGTTGCGCAAATTATGGGTCTAACTTCCGTTAAGCTGTAAACAATGAGTGAAAGGCTCGCTCTATGAACGCCATAAGTTAAAAAAGTGATGTGAAATGAAATTTAAAAGTTTAAAAGAATTAAGGTACTTTCAACAGACCAAAAATAGCCCCAAAAGCACGAATCTTTTGGTTAAATATCACTGTAGTAGGCAAATATATTTCTGTGTAACAAGCCTTAATCAAAAATGTTCATGACACTATATATTGTCACGATTTCGGTCATTTTGACAGATTATAAATTGCATTTACCCGTGAAAACAATGAATTGGATAAATTTGTGCATTCCAGTGAATTATTAATGGAATAGTGTAAATTAAATTTGGGAAAACAGACCACACATGCCGTATTTGCTGTCCTTTTTCATACTTTTACAGCGGATTGCAAAGGAAAAAATAAAAATCATCATGAGGAAAAGAAAGCAGCGACTGAAAAGAGCTCTTGCCATTCTTGTTATAACATGTCACGTTAAAATTCCAAGTATAACGTTATTCTCATGATGTCTGAAAATTAAGGAAAACTGACAGCTCATCCAATCAAAACTGACGGATCAGCTTTATTTGTAGGGCAACATTATGATTTTAAATGATTCGTTTTAGCCTTTTTAATTAGAAGTTCCCCAAACCGGAAGTGCCACCCACAATTCAAAACGCAGTAAGGTCGTCAGGAATAAGGTGGATTAGGCGTACTATAGTTCAGGATAAGAGGATTAGACGACGGATTCATAATGTACTCGCTTATTATATAAATTGTGTACATTTTTAACAAAAAAAAGTTACATTATGTACCTTTAAGCCAAGCAAATGAAATATTTTATTTTTACATATTTTATCGGCTTTATCCAAAGTGACTTACAGCGCATTGAAGCCTGTGAGTTTGAAAGCCCCATGTTTTACCAGTTGAGCTGCAGGAAATATCCATGCTTAGTAAACCTGACACCAAGGTAAACCACCCTTCTGAGTCATTTCAGTTAGGCTACTCGCAACATATGCACATTTAAAACAGCAAAAACAGATGAGAATGATGAGGAATATCTTCCTTTAGCAAACAAAGAGGCAATAACAGCAGCAGTGCACTCTAAGACTTCATGGGAATATGAATACAGGCTGGGGAAGGCAGGATGTCAGCTCATGCACAGAAGGGCCCGATCGCACCAGATAAAGCCTTCAATTGGTCTTACACACCGGGGCTTTTGCCTCAGCACCATGGGGATCCGATACATTCCACTAAACACAAGGGGGCATTTCTAATGTCGATGTTTTTCCCTTTACAGTGCTGGCAAGGGCCCCGGAAAACTTTCGCCGCTCTCTGCATCTTTTCGCAAATTAGCGGAGCCAAACAATGGAGGCTGGTACACTACGAATCCCCCTCCCCCTCGCCACCACATACATGGCGCTGAAATGTTATGACAAACCTTCAGGCTGACAACAAGACGGAGACTTCGAGCCAAGGAAAAGCACAGCTTTGCTATTCATTATCAACCGGCAGCCTTACGCGGGGGGGGGGGGGGGGGGGGGGGTCATACCGCTGAGCTCACTTCCATTAACAAATGCTGTTTACAAACAGCGATGCCTGGGTTTTTTTTTTTTTTTTTTAAAGGTGGGGTTGCATAATCATCTTTGTAAGAGTCTAACAGTCAATCTCTTTATTTTTCCTGTGTAAAATTGCTTATGTGGCCTTTGTTTGCTCGTCTAAAGCCTTGGCAGTCAAACAAGTGGATAGAAACACAAAGCATTCCTGAAGGGGTCTTGCTTTCCGTTTATAATCCTCTACTTGATTCTTCGTAGTCAAGATTAAACAAGGACAACTCAATGGGAACACCTAGATTTTTGTTCTTTAAGATGTAGATGAGTTTGCATAACCAAAAAATATGTCAGAGCTGGAAGCAATGCCAGTGGCCATCATGCCGACTCTAAAATAGGCCCTAAATGTTCTCTTATTTGTCAAACAAATCCTCACAGTGGAAGCAAGTTTACAGGAATCCAGCATCGAAGTCTCTTGATTAATCAACCAACAAGTTGTGCAAGAAAATAGCAATTACTCATGGATGTATAGCACTTGTGTGAAGAGCATACCTCCACATACAATGCTCGAACCTGGGACAAGTTATCAAATCACCTTTGGCAAAAAGGTTGTGCCTTTTGAATACAAAATTTAGACAACATGCACAAATCTTTTTTAGCCACACTGAAAGTGAAATAATGCGTGACATGGCCCAGTCACACACACGATCATGGCACAATAGACATTTAACAAATAGCTACATGAAATGGGACTTTTATATAGCAGGACGAGTGTGCAGGAGTACTCTGCATGACGGCATATCTTATGACTGGTTGGGACAAAATTAAAATAAAAGAGAATTTTATGATATAATGGCTGGTTTGGATATGGAGACAACAATGACAAATCTGAACCTTTACAAAAAAGTTATTAAAAACTACATTCTTACATTCCGAGAAGACAAGTTGCTCATCTGTGCAAACATCCAAACAGCCCACTTCCAAGTCTAAAAAAAGTTGTTTTATAATTGCACATGTAAACATAATCTTAAATTGAAGGAGATTTAAGGATTAATTTAAGCTATTTTGTGTGTGTGTGGGGGGGGGGGGGTGTCATTCAGCAGGTGAAGTCATATTTCACAAAATAAATTATGTTTGAAGCATAAATGATGTTGAATAGTTTAGTGATGTCTTATCACTTATTTTTTAAAGCAAGGACAAATTTCAAGAGCAAAAAAATTCAATTGACTTTTCAATTGACAATTGCATCGAATACATGTAGGTCATTAAAAATGTAAATACATGTCCAGTGACAAATAGATGACTTATTGCTGAAGATTTCATAATGACAAATCATTAGACTCACTAGGTAAACTGACCTTGCTAACTATTGATGCATTTCAAAGGCAAAGAAATCAGTATGAATTTATGAAACGAGCATTTCGTTTACAGTTGGTCCAGCTAATTAGATCAAGACATGGTTTGGCAATGTGAGAACCACTAAAGCTCAGTCCACACTAATTAAATCAGGTGGTCTTTGAATTCCAGATTAATATATTTAAAAAACCTCCATCCCTCAGTGAACAGATGATAGGCTAAATGAGAAGTGAAACAGATGTTCCACAACATATTGACATTATGCAATTGCATGCTGCCCAGTCAAAGCCAACAGCCAGGTCTGACCTGTTCAAGCATGTTTCAGAAGTATCTGGTGATGTCAAAGACGGGTCATCATCTCTCTCTCTCAAGCTTAGGAAGTGCTTAAGGCAGCTCTGCACGGCGAGGTCATTCTGACATTCATTTTGTGAATTCCCAGTTGAGCGTGCTCCAGATCCACAGCTCTCTGGTGCCTGTAGCAAATTACCGAGCGTGGATCGTGGAGTCAGATCATAACAACTCTCTTTAAACGGCCCTGCTGCTTGCCTTTCATAAGGTAGCATGCATTTCAGGTTATGTCAGAAGGATACTGCGGAAAACAATAGTTATGCATGGAAAACTCCACGTCTCAGTTGCAAAAACTTGTCCCAAGCAACAGGAGGCACTCTGGAAATCTGTTCCCAGTTGTCACGTGTCTGTCGGTTTCCCCTTAAGGGAAGAGGGTATTTAAGTTGTGTTTTCTTTTCTCATCGCTGTCAGTGTGTATTTTGGGGGAGGGTGGGCGTCTTTGCATTTGTTTTGCAATGACAACAATGAGACAGTCCACCCACCATATTGTTTTAGAGCTGTCCCAGATCCCATGCACAGATCCCGCCCAGTTCCCCACATGATTACTGTAAAACTTATTTTCCCAAATCGTCTAACTGCATCGGCTTGTATTTGAGACAGGCGTCTATTTGAGACCGGCCTTTATAATTTAGTGTTGAGATGTTGTTCATTGAGTCTCTAATGTCTAAAAATCTCCAAATGCTCCAAGTGAATCTGCGGTATTCCAATTTTTTACTATCGTGTCAATTGATTTGATTAATATGCGCGAGAGCAAGACAGCGCTCGTGTTGTTTGAAGACGTGAGAGTGCTCGCGCTCGCTCTCTCTCTCTCTCTCTTCGTTACATCCCTTTTCAAGCGCAGCAGTCATTCTATTCTACATCACTCACCGATCAAAATAGGCTTTGGCGGGAAAAAAATTTGCTATGGCGACCGCCAAAAAAGCGGACGATCTGACAGTTTTAGAAGATTAACAACCCAAAAATAAATTTGAGACCAGCTTTTATTTACCACAACAGGCATGTAAAAGAGACAGGCGTCTATTTGGAACTCGGCTATTATTTGAAGTTTTACGGTAATTTTTACAGTAAGCTCAATTATGTCATTTCTGAGCCAAAAGTCACCAAAATTGGCTGTTGTAGAAACACTCCCCTCACCTGCCATTGGTCAGCCACAAACTTTAGGCCGATTCACACACAGTGATGAAGTTGACGATACGGACTCGTCATCTCCGCAGCAGTGCGTATAACCATAACCATATAGTTATCGTTAGTTATCATTATTGTTATCGTTCTTTGTGTGAAGTTAACAGGTATTGATTTACACCATTGGTTGACCAATGTTGAGTTGGAATCCACTAAGGAAATAAATGTTTGGATAATGCACAACAGCCTATGGATGGCCTACTTATTATCGTCTCCTATGCTAACTTAATAAGCAGATAAATAAATAAATATACACACCCTTCACCAATTAGGCCAAACTAACGCTAAACAATAAAGTTACTGTTATTTTTTCCAAACATTCTGGACAATTACTGTAGTCATGTTTTCCTACTGAAAGGTTTGTGGGATCCAGCTGACCAAAATAATAAAGGAAGGTAAATTACATCATTACTGTATTTATCCCTGTACACGCATAGTCCACCTCTGAACTACTTTTAAATTTCTTTAAAAAGAAAACTTTTAGGTCACACTTGTCAGTCACCTGCTTGAAAAGGCTCAAAAAATTTGCCCCTGCCATCAGCTGTTTTCAGTAATTAAGTCCATTCACCTTTGACCTGCAGTTCTCCACCTGTGACCCCTGAAGTGTGAATTTTCTGCACCGCTAGATAACAACAGTAAACAGGTTTACGAACCATTGTTTGCTACTGTTAAACAGATTAGGAATCTTTTTTTAAGTCTTCATTTGAGAGATATAAGCCATGAAACGACCCAACCAGCATACAAGGAGAATCACATTATAAACTTTGAACAGATTAAAAAAAGAACTTAAAAAACAAGCAAAAACAAAAAAACAAAGACTAAGCTTAACACCTTAAATGAGTAAGATCCATCCCATCCATCCACTTAAACACACAAGAGAAAGTAACCTAAAAAAAAGATAACAAATAAATATATCTGCATATTATATTGGGAGAGAAGAAAATCATTTGAAATTGGGTAGAAAAAAAATTACACACTTGAGCTTTAACTAGGAAATACTGTCACTCAACTCACTGTTTAATCCCACCTACTTGCAGTTTCCGGGTAGTAACAGAGTGGCCAATCATAAGGCGAGTTCCTACTGCTCGAGACAAAAACATAACGAGACATTCCCAGAGCCTTTCAGAAGTTTACACTGTCCCAAAGAGTGTTGCAAAACGTACTTTTAGTGTACAGACGTCATAAACCCAAAACAAGTCAGAAATTAAACGGCACAAACTAAACAGATCGCAAGGACAGTCAGAAGCACGGAAACTTTCCTCATCTTTAAAACAAACAAATCTATGCGGGTTTCTTTTGTTTCAAACGGCTTGACAAAACTGCACTTCATAAATGATCAACCCAACGTTTCCAAAACCAACAGAACTGCGTGTTCTAGATGCTTAGATAGACAAAACACTCAACAAAACACACTGACAGCACAGCCAAACCACATTAGGAATAAAGGCATGGTAGCACACATAATAGCCATGGAACTCTTGAGCAAAAGAAGACGAAAAACAACTCTACAAAACTTTTGTTGTCAATCACACCATATAAACTAAAGGGATTCTTATGGACTTGTGACAAAGACAAACATCCATACCCATGCACTGTAGCAACAACTTTAAAATCATAGAAAGATGGTAAATAGAGACTACATTTCCTGTCAAAACATTTAACTTAACCCCCAAAACGAGAACATTCGACCTTAACAAAAGCCAGAAAAACAAGATGGATCCTCCACGAAAGAGAAAAACACATTCAGACAGGATTATAAAATAACGCTGAATTTTAAGTGTATGTCATTTCTGATGTTATTATTTAAAAAAAACATTTTAAAGCGTCTATATTTTAGACAACAATCTGTGCATAAACATCGCATTGTTTTCGTGTAATACAAATATATCCGTGTTAAAAACTCTTGGAAGGCCTACAAATGTCTATTCTGATTACAAAACTGCAACAAAAACAATCGACAAATAAATAAATAACTGGCTTGTGAGGTTGTGCTAGCTCGCTAGCAGGCCAAATGCATAGTAACGTTCACTATTTTGCTCAAAAACACGTCTGGTTTTGTCAGATATCATATCAATGTAGATATACTATTGGTTTCTAACGTTATACAAATATGTTTTTAAATCCTGTGGATGTCAAGCGTTGGTGTGGATTTGAAGAGAAAAGCGATGACAAAACACTCAAAGGACACAGAGCAACATATCTGCTATAAATAATCCTCAACATTTCTGCCTTTGAACACTGACAACGAACAAATCCCGTCGAGAAAAATCTGATTTCTAGGTTGAGTTATGTTATTTGAGAAATTAACGTCTAGAAATATTGGCTTTGTTGCTGCCCTCACTGACAACCATCAAAACACTTTTGTTGTCAAAAGCTGATCACCATCCAATAAACCATTATACTGGCTTTGACAACTGTTTTTCAGACCAGACGGGCGCCCCGAATGGTTTAAAAACAACAAGAAAAGCGTTTTCGGGCTGTTTTCGTGAATATTTTAGGTATTTGACGGCTGTAGCTTTACAGTAATTCTGTTGTTTATATTTTAAAGGATACAGTTTCACCACGTCGGTGTCCATTCGTCTTTTGCCCGGACTTGGAGACGACATCTTTATACACTCCTCTTTCAGATGACCGAAGTTCAAATCTTCTGCGACTGATTCCCGATCCCTTGGCCTCTACCGAAACTGTATATTTTTGCACATTGGCACACGGCAAGATGTCGTTTCGAGAGTTATTTTTCGCCCTCCACTTTCTGTCCGCAGCGGATAGCACTGGTAGTCCTCTGCCCGCACAGCTCTCTCTCTCTTACATCTATCTATCTATCCCTCCGCCTATGACGTCATGTCTGCGCGACGAAAGGTGTACCCCTCATTCCTCTTTCGATGCGGTGTTTCGGGCTGTCATAAAGAGTGGACGATTCAAATTTGTAGTACATCTGTAAAATTGTAGTTTTTTTAGTCCGCGATGGCAGTTGGCCCCCTTTGTTATAATAACTCTTGTTTGCTACATAGCTTATTTCTTTTATGTACACATATTTGTCCTTTAACAGGCACATTTTTAATGCTCAATATTGATAGTAAACAAGAATTAAAATACATTTCCCCCATTCTTTCTAAGGGAAGGTAATATTGCATTTTAAAAGCATGTAAAAGCCATAGGAGTCAAAGGTTTAAAAAAAAGTGGAGTATCCCTTTAAGACAACATCATGAAAAACCATACATAGTGAAAACCAGCAGAAGGAATATGTTTATTTCAATTAGGCAGAGATACCAAGAATTGCATGCATGACGAAGGGCACTACAGACAGCACTTACAGACAAAGTGATTCAAAAACAAAAGCATTTACATTGGCAATATGGCATCTATTTCAGCTGGCATGTGGGTAAAAGATAAGGGATAAACATCTTTAAAAATGAGATTCAGTCCATTCACATTTATGGAAGTAAATATCATATACCTACTTAAACCAATGCGGAAAAATCCTTGGCTGATCTTTAACCTGAACAACGTCAAACAATGATAAAACTAGCATGTCTTCCAGTTCCAGTGTAGGTCTAGGAGCATCAGTAAAGCTTCCTTAAATTAGGCTAAATCCCTAAAGCCCGAGGTGGCGAGGACTATTCCATGCAAGGTAAATTGCGCTGGCCACTGGTCTGTTGATGTTTGAATGTAGACTGCACAGGCCCAGATTCAAAACAGTGTGTTAAAGTTACAATTTCTGAGAAGAACTCTGCTGGGCTTTCCTGTTCCAAGGCAAGGTCTTTCAGCACAGGCTGCTTTGATCCGTGTGGATTTACTGTCCCTTTCCCAACCAAACCCAATACTGTAAACAAGGCTCACATTATCAAGAAACAATCTGATATGAAAGTGCTGTCATTATTACAAAGGACAGCGTACCACCACTAGAATAATGTCACCAGGGTTTCCCAGGCCACTTTCCAAAGTGTAACTTACTGGCTTGGGGAAGATACCTGCCACTGTCGGAATATCGAGAACACCTTTTTTGATTTGTCACGAGGACCCTAAATGAAAGAAGAAGAAGAAAAAAAAAGTGTTAGAGAGATGAAAAATTATTGTTAGCTTCAACAAATTAGTAATTTGGCGGACCTGAGATGGGCTGGCTCCTACTGGACTGAGGCTTCTTTTCATGGATAAGAACAGGGTGAGCGCTGCTTTCCAGCCTGGTTGAGGGAGTTCTGACTCACAGCCAACAAAGACAGAGCCATCTAGATTGCCCTCCTCTCTTCCCACACTCACCCATGGACACCAGTCTCGGTGCTGGGCTACTGGGTCAAACACATTTCTGTGCAGGGGCCCTTCCTATAACAGATAAAATAAAACAGGCTTAGGCATTTACAATTTGAAAACGTGATGTTTAATTGAAGTTGAAGGGCCATTAAAAACAAATATGCCATTAGGACATCGGGTTATGCAGATAAATAAAATGTAATCAATTACATTGTCCTATAATAATAATAACAGCAATTTATACATAATAATAGCCCTTACAGAGCCACTGGCAGATGAGAGACGCAGGCGTTTTGTCTTTCGCTGTGGACTAGAGGGCACATCCATGGCCAGGTTTTCTCCTTGACCCCTGCTGCGGGTCATTGGTCTCTTGCCCCTGGACAGGGGGCTTGGAAGCTCATCATGTGGGATAGGGGAGTCTCTGCTTCTGGTGCGAAGAACCAGTGGGGATGATGCAGTGTCCATCTATATGCACAAGACAGTGTTGACAATTTAGATGGTTGTGACTCACTGAAGAACATCGAAGTAATATAATGGTCATTCCCAGTTAAGTTTACAGTCTTAAAGTTTAACTTATGCAAAAGACTCACCTGCTCAGAGCGTGTGGAGTCTTGACTACGTAGCTTCATGCGACATGGAGTGGGGGATTGGGATGGTGAGGTGGGCGTACCCTTTTCCCCACTTGTGCCTTGAGTTGGAGTCAAGGCAGTAGTAGATGTTGGAGACTGCGGAGGGTTTTCACCCTCTGAAACAGTCTCCATTTGATAGAAGTTCCACATCCCTACCTTTCTCATGCAGTATGAACAAGTGAGGGTGGGCAGATTCATAATGTGTAGTGACGGGCTAAATGGAAACAAGGCATAAAATGACCCAAATGTTCTGCAAGAAGTTTGCCATTGCTGAATCGTCAAAAGTCATTTTTACCTGGCTGCCCAACCACAGAGGGCTATGATGCATGCTGCCACCTGTACAGGGAGTGGATCTGATGAGACTTTAGAGGGAGAACCACCTTGCTTCACTTGCTCATCTTCAATCAGCTGTAGGAGGACACTTATAACATCTTCAGTTAAGGTCTGAGGAAAAAGAACATTAAAAAATATGACTGCATAGAAGAAACATTCATGGACTTCCCTTTAAAAATAAAGAATAATACCATGGCTTTGAACTGATCTGGCTTCATAGCAGGCAGCTGTTGTTCTAGAAGGCAAGCACTCTTGAAACGTTCTACAAATGCACCGAGTAATATCGTAGGCTCATTAATAGGAACCATCCAGAAACGATCTGCAACACAAACAACATTATTGATTAGCAATGATTGATTTAGATGTCAAACAGGCAGACGACTACAACTAGTGAGCCTCTCAAAATACCTGGACATGGAAAATCTGGCCAGGAACAAAATTTCTCATGTTGTGTTTGAAGCTGCTGTATCAACTCCGAAATCCGTCCTTCATCTAAAAAAAAAGTGAAAATAAATATGTGAATGTGAGCAGATACAAAATATAGCTTAGCTCTATAATAAAGCAGAGCAAAACTTACATTTCTGGAAGTCCAAGGTTGCTTGGATTGATGCACAGAGAAAAGCCTGGCAACTAGAACACCTCAACATATCACAGTCTACATTGATCCAGCCATACCGTGCACATCTCAGCGGCGAGAGCACACGGGGCTTTCCGGCCCATTTCAGACAGTGCTTAT
Source organism: Pimephales promelas (assembly GCF_988280905.1). Lineage (NCBI taxonomy): Eukaryota > Metazoa > Chordata > Actinopteri > Cypriniformes > Leuciscidae > Pimephales > Pimephales promelas. The sequence goes on along the minus strand of NC_142792.1, from coordinate 9,602,694 downwards.
GTTAAGGACTTTTCTTTCTTTCTTTTGTTTTGCAAAGGCAATGAATGAAACCAAAGTTGTGATTTTTTTCCTTCATATTTACATATAAAGGACAGGACATTATTAATAAATTGCGGTCAATTCTGATTTCATGGCGACTAAGTCTATCAGGTTTTAAAGAAGGTTTCATTCAGATTAATAAAACAACTAGACATGCAATACAACATCATGAAATCAATTGATTAAAAATAAGTCCAAACAACTGAGTTGATTAGTCTAAAACAGTCATGCAACTTAATATGCAATACAAACTGGCTTTCTCAAAGCCAGCTTCAGGCACCGACACTGATGGGTTCACAGCAACACTCAAAAGGATATGGAGTAGGATTCTACTCTGTTGAAAAATGCTTCTTTGTTTGCTGCCTCACAAGGAGCTTTCCCAAGACCATTTGGAGACACTGTTTTTGGATCCTGCTGAGAACTGAGACATGGAGAGAAAAGTGAATCAACCTTGTGCTGTATTTTCCTCACATAAGTAAAACCAAAGTGACTTACTCCATTACAGGGGAAAAATTCATTTGGAACAAGGTGGTACACCAAGACCAGCTGTCATGCTTATAAAAAAACAACAACAGTTTGACCAGCTGGTACTGGTTTGTTGCTGGTCTAAGAAAAGCCTGCATCAGCAAATTACTAGTTAAAAACTAGCTACAGGTTGACAGGGACTCGGGTAACGTCGTTTGGCTCTAAGCTGGTGGTCTTTAGCTTGTTTGTTGATTTTGACAAGATGGTCAAGAAGATTGCATCAGTCAAAGTCAATTTGGTACAAGCTACAATGTTCAAAAACACAGCTACCGGGGTTTTCAGTAAAAACTTAACTGTTATCCGATTGTAGAATTGGTCACCACCCCAGCCCTGCTTTCTTCCCGCACATTCTCACTTTTTTTGCAACTTCTCTCTCATTATAATAAAACTCTTACCAATTAAACACGTTTTCTTCCGAGGCTACGCCTTCGTTTAGAAGTTCTCGCACTTTCAGGGGAGACACGAGAGGAGATTTGCTTTGTTTTTCGCCGTTTTCTGGGCGATTGGCACGGCTGCCGAGCGCCGCCATGTTTGGTGTCTGTCTCTAAACACTCCCACTACAAGATATCAATTATCAACATTTTTACACAGTTCCGCCCCATCCATTACAAAAGTGTAACGTGGTAACCATTTAAGAAGCTTTTTGTTATTTTGATAAATTTCTTATTTTGATGACAGTCAATAAAAATAAATTATAATATATATATATATATATATATATATATATATATATATATATATATATATATATATATATATATGAGAAGTAGGTTTATACGACAAACTGCAGCATTTTTGTATTATTGGATATTTTGGGTCTGCTTGAAGTATTTAATTCATATGTACCAACATTGTATAACTCAAAACACCCAGCATTTTAGTTTTAAAATTTGACGTTTATCGTTAAGACTTTTATCTTGAAATGCCTAAAAAAAACGTCAAAATTTGGCTTTTTTTGGTGGCCATCTTGAATTGGGTTTAATTCACCAGCGTTTCTGCCTTCACATTCATTGCAAAGGAGACCACGGTCAGGTCCATCTATTTAATTTAAGCGTCTCTTTCGGGGGAGAATGGGCTGAGTTATGCTCTACGATATACCTCTGTCTGTTGAAGGAAACCCCGTTGTCTGCGAGTGCGTGTAGGTGGATGATTTCAGCGTGATTTTTGGAGCGATGTCTGCCGCAGAAGGAGCACACAGCCCGGACAGACTCAATCAGTTTGAGCGGCTGTCTGGAAGGCCCCCGATAAGAGCCGCAGGTCAGTGAGGACTCAGTTAACCGCTTGAATAAGCACAAAACAACAATGTTTTTTTTCCAGGAAAATTAATTTTCTATCTAAATTTCAGTAAGGGTAAAATCTTTCCGTGGCAGGGGCAGCTGCCACCGAGACCTGTCACTCCACCCGTCACCGCTAGTGGCAGCTGTCACTCGACCTGCCACCGCTATATGCGCCTGTCACTCGACCTGCCACCGCTATATGCGCCTGTCACCCAACCTGCCACCGCTATATTCGCCTGTCACTCGACCTGCCACCGCTATATTTGCCTGTCACCCGACCTGCCACCGCTATATTCGCCTGTCACTCGACCTGCCACCGCTATATTTGCCTGTCACCCGACCTGCCACCGCTATATTCGCCTGTCACCCGACCTGCCACCGCTATATTCGCCTGTCTCTCGACCTGTCATCGCTATATTCGCCTGTCACCCGACCTATCACAGCTATACGCGCCTATCCCGTGATCTGTCACGGCTATATGCGCCAGTCCTGCGACCTGTCCCTTCTATACGCGCCTGTCCCGAGTCTTGTCATGGACGCGCCTGTCCCGCGATTTGTCCTGGCTATATTTGCCTGTCCCGCGACCTGTCACGGTTATATGCGTCAGTCCCGCGACCTGTCACGGCTATACGCGCCTGTCCCGACTCCCGCGACATGTCACGGTTATTTCCGCCAGTCCCGAGACCTTTCACGGCTATAGGCTACTATACGCGCATGTCCCGCGACCCGTCACGGCTTTATGCGCCTGTCTCTCGACCTGTCACTGCTGTATGTGTCCCGCGACCCGTCACGGCTATATAGCCTACGCGCCTCTTACTCATAGTTAAATAAATCTAGATATGGGCTAGTTAATATTCTATGCAGCCTATTCTACACAATATAGCCTAGTAGTAGGCCTAATGATTATATTTAATATAGGCTATATGCTGTTTGAGAAATATTTCGAAAAAAAAGAAACTCCTTTTATTATTATAATTAACCTACTATTAATAATTAGCCTATTAATAATTTGCAAATTTCCCCACTGTAAAATAAAATAAAACAATCAGGCGAGCTATCATGATTTCTGGAGCGCGTCTCATAAATGAACTGAAACAAACGCCTATCTAAAGCTTGAAATATGCAAATGTCCACTTTAAACGAATTAAGCAGTCCGAAAGGTACATTTCTCTAAAGCGCAGAGAGATATGTTTAGCCCACACTATAAAACAGTTTATTTAAACAATAAAAATCCATCTTTATTTTTCAGACACATTAATTATGATTAGCCTATAAATCACCTATAAATCAGGGCTCAAATCATCTGTTAAATCATTTGCCTCGTCCCCCAAAATGTGCCGCATGATTCAACCATGCCTCCTGTTTAGATGCGGGATGCATTGCATTGTTTTTAAAATCCTTTTTTTAAAATGGATAATTTCTTGCATTTTCTAAAAAAAACTAGGCCTACATTTAGGCTACTTTTATCTTTAAAGTCCATTTTTAGAGGAAAAATCTCAGTAGGCTATAGGCTACTAAGCGAAAAAAATCAAATAAAATAAAATAATAATAGCACAGTTCAAAAACTGTAAAAGATTTGGTTATAAGTTATAAATAATTGTATGTTAAACATATTACTGTCTTCGGTGAACAAATAATAATTAGCTATCAAAATCCATTTAGCTACATAGGCCTAAGACGCTTTTATCCACACAAAAAAAGAACAGAGCAATTCGTCAAATGTCAGTCTAGACAATAATAATGGGCTAAGATTATAACAAACACAGGTTTTTGACGCATCCAAGTGTTTATGGAGCGCGCATGCATGTCACTGAGTCGCAGCCGCAAACACTAGCATGTTCCTTTCAACAGTGGAACAATTTAAAATAATCTAGCATTTCTGGTCATACAGAAAAAGTACATTAGCCTATAGGCTACATAATACATTATTTGTAACTATACTTTTATTTGTGTAAACTCACAATAACAAGAAAACGGTGTATTTGTAAAATAACAAGAACACGGTGTGTATTTGTAAAAATAAAACAAAACAATCAGGCGCGTTTTTCTTTCATCTCCGGAGCGCGTCTCATAAATGAGCTGAAACAAAAGCATATCTAAAGCTTGAAATATCCACTTTTAAACGAACAAATTCGAATCGAAAGCAAATACCGTCTGATTATACAATCCGAAAGAGATATTTCTCTCTAAAGGTGCATCCTCTTCACAGCGGATATGGAGATGTTTAGCCCGTCACTAGAAAACTGTTTATTTAAACAATAAAAATCCCTCGTTATTTTTTTAGACACATTTATTATGATTAGCCTATAAATCACTTATAAATCATCTCTATGTATGGTTCCCGAGACATGCTCTTCTCATTTAGCACTGCGGGCAAAATATAGTTTTTTTTTTCTAATTTGATTTTAGAAAGTAAATTTTTTTTTCCATATTAATTTGCGAATATTTTAAATGTTTAATAAAGGCAAAAAGTCAATGTTATTTATATTTTGTGCACAAACACTTGGCTACGTCAAAATCTTGTGTTTGTTTGTGATAATCTCAGTATTATTATTGTCTAACCTGTATTATGACTGACATTTGACGAATTTCTTTGTTTCTTTTTTTGATAAAAGCGTCTTATAAATATCTAAATATGTAGCCTAAATGTAATAATAATAGCCTATTATTTGTGTTTATAACTTTAAATGAGTTCACTTAAGACAGGAATATGTTAATCATAAAACAATTTATGAATGTTTTATTTTTATAGGCCTATAACTTTGTGTTATATTTATTTATTTTTTGTATGTGAAGTCCTTTTAAAAACAATGCATCCCGCATCTAAATAGGAGGCCTGTTTGAAATTAATCATGCGGCACACTCTGGACGAGCCACAAATCCGTGAGTACGGATTACAAACCCGTGAGTACGGATTGCGAAAGCGTGGGCACGGTTTATCAATTTGGGTACAGATTGCAAAAACTGAGGGCACGGTTTACAAATCTGAGAGCACGGATTAGGAACTCGTGGGTACGGTGTATTAATTCGTGGGCACGAATTGTTAAACCGAGGGAACAGTAGAATTCGTGAGTAGGCTACACTTTATAAACTGAGGGGACGGATTGCAAAACCGTCACCTCGGATTGTTTTTTTTTTCCCCCACAGGTGACTTCCCGGGCTCCGTAAATAATATTGCGTTCATATTTTGGACTCATCTTATTTTTTTATATAGGCTATGGTTTATTAATATGATTTGTACTGAGTTTGGTCTTTTAATATCACTGTCTTAGTGCACTGAGCCACGAAGCGTTTTTTCACGTTAAGCGTTAGAATGTCCTGAGGGACAGGCGCGTAGCCGTGACAGGTCGCGGGACAGGCGCGTATATAGCAGGGACAGTTCGCGGGACATGCGCGTATAGCCGTGACAGGACGCGGGATAGGCGCGTATAGCCGTGACAGTTCGCGGGACAAGCGCGTATAGCCGTGACAGGACGCGAGATAGGCGCGTATATAGCCGTGACAGATCGTGGGACAGGCGCGTATAGTCGTGACAGGACGCGGGACAGGCGCGTATAGCCATGACAGATCGTGGGACAGGCGCGTATAGTCGTGACAGGACGCGGGACAGGCGCGTATAGCCATGACAGATCGTGGGACAGGCGCGTATGGCCGTGGCAGGACGCGGGACAGGCGCGTATAGCCGTGACAGGTCGGGTGACAGGCGAATATACCGGTGACAGGTCGAGAGACAGGCGCATATAGCGGTGGCAGGTCGAGTGACAGGCGAATATAGCGGTGGCAGGTCGAGTGACAGGCGAATATAGCGGTGGCAGGTCGGGTGACAGGCGAATATAGCGGTGGCAGGTCGAGTGACAGGCGAATATAGCGGTGGCAGGTCGGGTGACAGGCGAATATAGCGGTGGCAGGTCGAGTGACAGGCGAATATAGCGGTGGCAGGTTGGGTGACAGGCGCATATAGCGGTGGCAGGTCGAGTGACAGGCGCATATAGCGGTGGCAGGTCGAGTGACAGCTGCCACTAGCGGTGACGGGTGGAGTGACAGGTCTCGGTGGCAGCTGTCCCTGCCACGGAAAGATTTTACCCCCTCTCCTAAATTTTGTCATAATATAAAGCACAGTTAATTGTGTTTATGACATCTCTCGCGCTGCTAGCCTCTAGTGTGTTAGCCGTATCGCTAATGGTTTTTTGTTTTGATTGTAAACTTTTCAAGTTCGCATTTATTAATTATGACGCGTATCTCATATTTAACTTTGCAAAAGGCTGTGCATTGTTGACATCATGTGATGTCGGCTTTACTGTCAAAAAGTTAGCTTGGGAATTGAGCTTGACAGCTTAATTTGTATTAAGCTGACAGATGTCATACTAAGTCATAGAATATTTGACTGTGATATTAATATTTTTAATAATTTACATCTGCATTTAATGCTTTATTAACTGTTTGATCTTCTTGTCAAGTGAAGTTTAAGCATTCCTCTGTTAAATGTTGATTTACAGACCTAGCTCTACTACTGTTAGAAAGTGAAAATAGTGCCTAGAAATTAAAATGTAGCATAATAAGCTATTGCTTGAACTCTATTTTGTTGGTTTCCAGTTTTAATTTTAATTCGTTTGTCTTGAATAAGCAAACTTGTTTGCAATCATGCTGTACTTCTTACATAGTTATCGACTGAATTAATGCAAGTTTTGGTGGAAATGTGGCATTAAAATATGTATTTATATTTCTAGTTTAAACGTAAAAGTTAAATTCTGTTTAAAAGTTGTAGACTAAATGGTTTTTAATGCACATCGCTTGTATAAAGAATGAATGTTGAAAGGCTTATATTCATAATTACTCCATGTTTAGTGTTATGTTTATAGTTTAGGGATGTAAGTTATTTCACTTGGCCGTTTGTTTGGACTGTTAATAGTGCCACAGATCAGCACATGTGTAAATACAACTCCATGGGTAAATAAAAGGCTGGCTATGTCTGGTTCTGCTCAGAGTCACGGTGTAAATACTTCGTTTCTTTTCTTTTTCTTTTTGTCTTTCAGCAGTAAGACATATGCTAATAATTTCAGGCAGCTGTGGTGCATTAAAACAGTACTCGCAGTGTGACATTAGGACTTTAATGATATTCACACCACCCATCATATGCCTGCAGCTCTAGCCATCTATATCCTCATTCCTGTTTATATGAAGAGCGATTAAATGCCTTTTTATACTTGCTTAAAATCTGCACCAAACAGAATTGATGTATTCGCCACAGGCTTCTTGGGTAAGAAAGAACGCAGTATGTTGTTCTTCAAAGATTGTCCTAATCATGTTTTGAAGCTGCTGAGTTTCATGCACAACATGTCATGCATAATACACACTTCTCAGCTGGAGGCAGCCGGTTCACTGTAAATGTAGCCCTCAGATGATGATTTGCATATGGCAAACCTAAAAACCTCAAATCGAACCATGTGACTTGCTTTTCATTTGGTGCTGTAGTAATCGTCATGGCCTGCAGTTCGTCTTCAGTGGACATCTTCAGTTTGTATTTTGAAGGGGCATACGTTATGTGTTCTCACACCTGGTGAGACTTTTGACCTCCAACCACACAGAATCCAATAGAAACCATGTGGCAATGCTCTGTCAAACATTACCGGGGTGCATTGATCATTTTTATTGTAGTTTATTTGCTGTTGAACCTAAGCAAACCAGTTATCAGTGTGTTTTCAATTGTTACCAAACATTGAATCCAGACATATCAACACAGTACATTTAAACAAAGTTCCAGTGGGCATCATTTTTTCCACATCTGGATAAGTCATAGAATTAAAAGTAGCAGTAGTAGTAATAAAAAACAAATGTAATGCTAGTCTCTAAATTAGTTTGACTATGAATTTCTTTTGTGCAATCTCTGTAAAAATCCTTATCCAGTAATCATGAGAGTGCATGGAAATGAATTGGTAAGAAGGTGTGGGGAATCCTGATTAAAACCTCTAATTATCTTATTTTTATTATTATTTTTGTTTTCATTTAAAAGTCTCTTACCAAGGCGGCATTTATTTAATCAAAAGTACAGTAACTGTATATTGTGAAATCTTACAATAATACATATTCAAAAAAAAAATATAATAATTAATTATATATATATATATATATATATATATATATATATATATATATATATATATATATATATATATATATATTCTATTTTATCCTGGGTATATGTTGTTCATCAAGGATTTTAATTCTGCTTTGCTTTGAGTATTAGTTCTGCTGAACTCTTGAGTATTTTGTGGTCCTGTTGAATGAGTCTCTTAACGTTTTTCATGGTTATTTATTGCACAGATTACTTAAACTGTGGGGCGTGTGGCAGTGAGGAGTTGTTGGGGTTTTTTATCTAGGAAGTGACATACCACCTCACTTTTTTGTACATTAGCCTTTTTTATTTCCAAACCCATTTGTTGACCCCTTGAGTGATGGGCAGGGCGTTTGTCTGTTTATGTTTTTTTCTTTATTTTGCCATTGTCCTTTTGTTGTTGTTATTTTGTCTGTCTGACTGCGGTAATTGTGGTAACAGGCTCTAAGAAGAGAGTTTCCTGGGTACAAGCTCGAAGACTCCTCGGCCAGCCCTGCCCCAGTCTACGGATCCCTAACAGGTTTTTAAGAGAAGGTGGGTAATAGGCGATGTCTGCCTTTAACTGAACTTCAAAAAGAAAACCCACATGACAAATCTGGAAGCCTCCCCCATGCTGTCCCCACCCTCCCTCTCTTCAAAACTGCTCTTCTTCACTGTGGTGTAAAAAAAAAGAAAGAAAGAAAGAAAAAAGACCACCGCTTTTTGCCAGGGCTCTTTCTGCTAAGCTTCATTGTGGGCAACGCTGGGGCAGGATGGCTTGGGTGTTTAAAAAAGAAACGGAAAAGGCCAAAGTGTTCGTCTGGTTGTAAGTGATGTGTGTTGATCCTTTTTATTTTTATTGATTTGTCAGTTTTTATTTTTTCACTTCCATCCCATCCCATCTTCCCTGCGATGCTCTCACTCAGGTGCAGCATCCAGGTTTCAAGGCAAATTCACTGGCAAGAAATTTGCAAGGGTGAGGCTTCGCATGCTGTGATCATAGGTTCAGTGGCCTTTAAACCGTGCAGATCCATTATTTTCAGAGTTTCATAAAGTTGGGTTTCAACTTATCAGTTTTGTACACTGGGGAAACAAACGGATGTGTGGAAATTGTACGTCTTTTGCGCTTTTGGTTAATTGTAATATATTTTTTTAATGTATTACACAATTGAAACAAAACATTTAATAAATTATACTTTCCATTTTTATTATATATTTAACAATGATGCTAATAAAAATAAATGATGTATTGTATTTATATATATTTAATATTTATATTATTCTATATATATATATATATAGATTAATCACATTCAAAATAAAAGTTTGTGCGTAGTGTGTATAATTACTTTGTTTATATAAATACACACACATGCATGTATATATTTAAGAAGAAATGTTCTCAAAGTAGTAGTTACAAATAATATTTAGTTTATTAATAAATGAATAAAAACCTATTTATAAATGGAGTTGTTTCAGCCAAGGTCCTGTTTGTGTATCTGAATCTGCATTGTGTTTGGGGGAGTGGCCATAGCTTCTTTAATATGAATATCTAATTAAGCAGGCCTGGACAAGGAATGAAGGCTTATATGAGGGTTTGAACTAGTGGTTGTTGTTAATTTGGTGTCACCGGTGTGTTCTGTTCACTGTTACCCATGCTGTTTTGTGTTCAATTGTTGTATTTGAAGTCGCCATCGTGTAGATGTTTCTTCTAAACAAGTCAAACTTCAGATATTTATTTGTTTTGTACATATAGATTTGACTCATTTTCAAGCTTTATCTGAGTAAATGAAGTCCAGTTAAGGCTAATCCATTCACTTCTACATGTGTAATATTTGGATCTCATTATGACATTCTAGTGGATTAAATATGAAAAAAATCTGGTTGGAGATTATAAAGCTTACTCAGTTTTAATTTGTATATCCAAGTAGGATGAACATGGTTGGATTTGTTCACTTTACTCATAATAGAGCTGATCTAACTCAAGAAAAGTGTATTCATCTAATATATACATCTGAAATGTGGAAGCATTTTATTACCCAACTGCATACCATAAAGTTAGCAAAATCAGAATGGGTTATGTTTCTATGTTATGGATGAAACTAAACTAATAATGCAGTTTGCATTTTGATTCACAGGTGACTTTGTGAAGAACCAACTTAAATGTGTCTTTAATCTACTTCCTGCTTTCCAGAACTGTCCTGTGGAGGCTTGAATATTGATGGTGTGATTACTCAGAATAATTTGTTGCCTTAGGGCTGGTTCACACAACGTGTCTCGTAGAATGCTGCGTCATGCGCGGGACGCTGCAAAACTCAATGGTTAAAGAAGCCTCCATTCACTTACCAATAGAAGCGTAGCACAGTGGAAGTTCAATCCCAGCAACAAACACTGGATCTCATTTTCCCTCCATCCTTAATCTTTCCTCCTACCTTTCAAGACAGATGCTAACTCACTGAGGACCTCCCAGCTGTTTGTCGTCTCATCACCAATAGGCTGCTGTCTGTCTCTGTAGGTCACAGAGTCCCTCCGGCCCGGAGTGGCCATCGCTGTGTAGCAGACAACACCAACCTCTATGTGTTCGGAGGGTACAACCCTGACTCCGATGAATCAGGCGGCTCAGAGAACGAAGACTACCCGTTGTTCAGGGAGCTGTGGAGGTTCCACTTCGCCACAGGGACATGGCAACAGATCCGCACGGAGGGTTTCATGCCCACCGAACTGGCTTCAATGTCAGGTATTGTGAAAATTATATCTTAAATGGTTTTATTTTATTTTTAGGATGTGCTAAAAAGCCACCGGTATGTCAGGTATTTTATCTTTCCTCTCTTGACCATCTTGTTTGTACGTCACACAGCCGTTTTACACGGAAATAACCTGCTTGTGTTCGGCGGGACCGGAATCCCGTTCGGGGAAAACAACGGAAATGATGTTCACGTCTGCAATGTAAAATACAAACGTTGGTCCCTCCTCAACTGCAGGGGAAAGAAACCCAATCGAATATATGGACAGGTACAAGAACCAAAACAAATTCATATGATTTAACCCATTAATGAAAAGAGGTACACGGTATCCAATGTTTTGTAGTAAACATACTGTATTATGTAGGTTAATTGAGTGATCCCTATTTTGTGTTTTGCAGGCGATGGCCATAATCAACGGCTTCCTGTATGTATTTGGAGGTACGACAGGCTACATCTATAGCACAGATCTTCACAGACTGGATCTAACAACACGTGAGTGGATTCACCTGAAACCCAACAACCCTGCGGACGACCTGCCTGAGGAGCGGTGAGTAGACTCTTTGGATTGTGGTTTGGTTGTAACCGTGAATTGAAAGTGTATTCAATCCAAACTCTGGCTATTCAAAATGTTCATTAAGTAATCGTAAAATAAATCTAATGTTAAAATGTCAGTCTTTGAGCAAATATGACAAACTTCCTTCTAAATTTGTTTCTTGTAGATATAGGCATGAGATAGCTCATGATGGACAGAGGATATATATTCTAGGAGGTGGAACTTCCTGGACTTCCTACCCATTAGACAAGGTACAAATGCTTCCATGAATCACCAAATTAGGTAGTGTTCATTTCTCAAATGTTACATGATTTATGTTTACTGGAAATAATTGGCCTGGCTTATGAAATATAAACACGTCCCTGTGCAAATGGTTCTTAAATTGTCCAATCAAAACTGCTTATGACAATTTACATTAATGAATTAATTTTTTTTTTACCCCAAATTTTATTGTAAGTGACAATTGTCCCAAATCTTTGTATCAGATACACGCATATAACCTTGAAACAAATTCCTGGGAGGAAATCACAACTAAGCCTCATGAACGAATAGGTAAGTAATGAAATTCTCATCTTAATCTTCTTTGACATCTGACAATGAAAAGCACACTGTCAATGTTTTGCATTACATGCTTATTCAGTCCTTTTTTATTATCATTCAGGATACCCAGCGCCACGGAGATGTCATAGTTGTGTGCAGATTAAAAATGGTTAGTTAGTTAGTTAAACTGTTGAATTGAAGATTTTACTCTTTTACTGTTCCTTTTTTCGAGCTCAGCGTTTGATTGTTGTTGTTTATTGCAGATGTATTTATATGTGGAGGTTACAATGGTGAAGTAATACTGGACGACCTGTGGAAAATCAACCTGCAGACGTTCCAGTGGAATAAGCTACCTGCGGTGATGCCTGAACCTGCATATTTCCACTGTGCTGCTGTTACCCCGGTCAGTTTATTTTATTAATTTAGTTTTATGTATTTTATGTCATCCTCAATCATTCATATTTATTCTGTTCATTTTTTTTTCCCCTTCATAGGCCGGTTGCATGTACATCCACGGTGGTGTGGTGAACATCCATGAGAATAAGCGGACTGGTTCCTTGTTTAAGATCTGGCTGGTAGTGCCCAGTCTGCTGGAGCTGTGCTGGGATCGTCTGCTCAAATCTTTTCCGCACCTGGCCCAACTTACCCCCATACAGCTGCTAAACTTGGGCCTCACCCAGGAACTCATTGAACGCTTAAAATAAAGAAGAGGGGGCTGTGAGCGCGAGAGACTATATGTATACGTACTATGTGTGTACTTTTTTTTTTTTTTTGAAGCTGATCATGGGCAGGACAACGGCACTTGACGCCAGCGCGTGGACTCAAGCTCCAGGATCGACTAAGGAACCCCATCCCAACGCAGCCCGCCTTAAAACCAAAAACTGTAGGATGCCTTTTTTTTGTTTTGCGTATGCACCTTTTAATGATTTGAAAATCAATACAAAACATAAATATCCTTTAAAGAGAGGTGTTTTTTCCTCAAACACTATATGGGTCAGTGACCTGAAAGTTTTTTTTTTGTTTTGTTTTTTCTTGAGATTGTACTATTGTTATTTATTGGCCTTCAGAAGTGACATGAGGGACGTTGAGTTGTTTTTACTGATGTATCTTAATTCCTTTCCTGTCAAAGAATTATTTAAGTTTTATAAATCACATCACAGCATGAATATTTAATCAGCAGTGATGTAATTGGGGTTTAATTAGTTTCCAGGCAACTGTTCAGATCACTCCTGAACATATACCAACTTATGCAGAACTATTGATGCCTGGGATTGTGATTTAAGGTTTTACTGCAATGAAAATGGTGCAAACAGTGTTGAAATGTTGAATGTTTTAACAAAATGGCAATTTTTTTGGTTTTCACTGCGAATGTTGATTTTTAGGTTGGACGCTGTTGCTCAGATCTGCAGTTACATCTGCACTTAAGGCACAAACACCAGACAAAGTAATTTGTCTTTTCTTTTTTTTCTTCTTCAAACTAAGCTGTACAGCCATAGCAGAGCTGTTCCCATGTTTCACTCAATTTTGTAAACCAGTCATTACATCACTGTGAATAAGGTGCTCCTTAATTTACTTTTAAAGCTTTTACTGAAATAAAATGTTTGTTTTTCCTTAAACGAATCATCACTCATCGAAGTTTTTAAATCAACACATTTCAGCCAACTGCACACTCATTTAATTGATCTAGTGCCTTTCTGAGCAAGACCTGATAATGTGCTAAATTTAACAATGAGACAAAGCCTTGCTAAAAGCACTTTATTATTATTTCATTTAAATTTTACGCTGACCTAATTTTATAAGAGGTCTATTACAAACATTGACCATTTTCATCAAGCTTTCTAGCACTTGACACATTTACAATAAATTAAAATTTTAGACTATTTCGTGTTTGGTCAGACTCAGCATAATGATATTTTTGGCCTTGTGTATATCTGTACCGTCAAATAAAAAAAAAAAAACTGATAACCTTCCTATCATTTAGCAATAATGTAGCGGAGCATCTCTTTACTATGCGGACCCATTTAAACTATCAAGCTCTGAATTCAAAAACAGTCAAAATGCCAAATACAGTATCTTGAATTCAAAGTTCATGCATTTCATTTTAACATGTTATGGTTTGTGGCCATGTAACTACATAGGCACCAGCAATTGATGTAGTTGAGTAAATTGTTACATTTCTAATTGCTATTTTAACACCCTCTGTATCTGTAGCTTCATTCTGGAATTTGGTCACATACATGCTTATAATGTGTGCCTAGCCACCACTTTCTGCCATTTTATTTATTCATGACTGGATTCCTATTTGCATGGGTCAGGATTTTAGGGTGCTTTGTCATTCAGGCAATGTGCAGACTTTGACAACTCCATATTTATGACTTTCATAGAAATGATTTCGGCAACACAGCGGAATATCTCACTCAGTCTGCATGGCGTGACAGGAGTTCCTACATTACTTTGCGTTTTTTGAGACAAGGGGTCTCGCTGGATTTCAATTCCTCAGTTGTGCAGCAAATGTTCAAGGTACTTACTGGTTACCTGTAACTTGTGTACCAGTTTTGTGTTTTATTGTTGAAAAATGAATAAACTTGTTCAAACTGCTGGCTGTGTTGTATCTCTGTTGTTACATCTAATCAAAAATGACAAGAAAAGTTAATGAAAGGAATACAAAATTGATTTATTCATTTTGATTGATTGATAAATCTATTCTTTTTTTGTGATTGTAAAATATTTTATGCATATTTTAAGTAAACATGAATACTTCACAAGCTGGGGGGGAAAAAAAAATCAAAAAATAAAGAATTTTACAGTGTATATGGAACAAACATACACAAAACCACTATACAAACATGCCAACAATAAAATATAATAAAGGGAAAAAGTAATTTTTTCAACATCCAAGAGGAGCGGGTGCAAAAAAGTACAATGCCAGGAGAATGAGGTACACAACCACCAGAGCCGTTCCTGTTCAAGAACACAATAACCATAGTCAGAAATTAGTATTCACTTTTTTTAATGTAAAAATGAAACCTGAACTAATATCTTATAACTAAACCAAACCATAGAAATGACATAACAATAATACTAATTCATTGTCTCAAATTGTGCACAACAATAAACAAAACTTATATAAGTTAGTTCATACGTTATACATATCATTTATATTATCAGTTCTCATTTGTTAACATTAATGCATTAGTTAACATGAATTAACAAAGAGCAATATATTATTGGGGCTTTTATTAACCTTTATTAGTGTTAATTTATAAAATACAATTGTTGATATTTTTTTCATGTTAGTTCACAATGTATTAACTAATGTAAACAGATACTTTAGGTTTTAAAAATGTATTAGTAAGAATGTAGTAAATGTAGTGTAGAAATGAACATTAATTAGGAGTAGCTGTTTTCACCAACCTATTTTTTTATGTGCATTTTGGGACATCGTGTAAACAAATACTGGATGAAAACGGCAAGATGGGCATAAATTCTAAAAGTGCACATTTAAAAAAAAACTACCCCAACAGTGGATGTGATTGGATAACTGGACTAACCAGCTTAAAAAAATGTAATTGCACAGAATCTCAAATGTTGGTTTGATCATTCTGAAATGCCTTAGCCAAAGCCTGTCATCAAAATGATTTGGATTAATTCCTTCTTAGCATCTCACACGATTGCATTTTCAAATACCAGTCATCTGAACGCAAACCAACATTTCATCCGTGCATTTTTCTTCCATTTTTAGTACAGATATTTTGGGCCAATTTCCCATGAAGTGACCAGTGATGATGCTTTATTCGTAAATAATTAATTTTTACAACTTTGGACAGAAACACAAATCATGTAGAAGCATTCTTAGGTCATGCTAACAAATGTTAAATGAATCATTATTGTAAAGAGTCACCATCATATTTATATTATAGCAAAATTCTTTCATCAGCCTTTCAAACCAGTATGACTTACTTTCTTCAGCAGAATACAAAGGAGTTATTGACGAAGAGCGATCACTGCTGTTAAGCAGACTGTTCCTTACATATAGCTATTGATGATATGATTTATATTTTGGACAAACTGCTCCTTTAATCACTAATACTAATAATGCTTACCCTGAAAGTAGTCCGACTTTCCATCCATAAATATGTAGTTGACCAGGATAACGCTAAAGATGCTTGCCCAGAGGTGTAAATCACTGAATATGAGAACGAATCCAACGTCCTTGGGAGAAACAGAAAGAACTTGTGTTTAAGTTGTATTTAAGTTAAGTTAAATTGCAACTTAAGTTATTTTTGAGTGTGACTTACATAAAAAGCATTGAACAAGATCAGTAGTGGTATCTGCAGCATGCACACCTGAACTGCAATGCAGCTCCCCACTTCCAGGCTAGATGATAAACATAATCACATTAGAGGCCTATCCAGATCATATATTGAAAACAGTTAAGTAAACATTTTTGTAAAAGTTGTAACCTGAGACTGATGTTATTTTGAAGAGCAAACTGGATCCCGTTGACTATCTCAGGAAGCTCAGGAACCATGGCCAAAACAGTAACTCCAATAAAATACTGCAACAACATATTTGTGATGTAAATGAATGTTTTATATATTTTTTTTCTTTTTATTCCAATATTTTTTAAATTTATTTATTAATAGTATTACTATTAAAAAAAAATACTGGATAAAAATAAAATGATATACATGTCTGTACCTGTGAGACACTGGAGTTGGAGATGATCGGTTTGATGTTTTCAGTGCTAAGATCAGCACAAGCTGCCATCATTACCGTAGCCAAAATGAGGACCACTAGAGCTCTCGTTCTAGACCAGTGAACCACTGCACTGTGGTCGTTAATAACTAGCACACACACACACACACACACACAGAGAGAGAGAGAGAGATTAGGACATTAAATAATAAAAGCACACACACCTACAACTGCATAACTCAAATGCAAAAATCACAAATACACACCATGACAGTGTCCGTCACTGACGTGGATATCATAAATATGCGAATGAGTCTTAAGGGTGAAGATCAGACCAATGAGATACGCAGCAGGTAACAGGACAGAGATAGTGTACACTAAAGGCCTGAAAGCAAAGACGGAAACATTTAAATGTCTTTATGCTATAATAAGAATAATGACTATTTACTATTGTCTTTTTAGAGCTGCTTTACATCACAATTGAATTCTGTTTGCATCACTAATTATTATTTTTGCTGCTCTGAAACAATCAATATTGTATGAAGCGCTATATAAATTAAGATGATGACGAATGTAAAAACAAGTGCGATTGGATACTCACTCGATATGACTCAAAAAAAGTGGCCGGTTGTTTTCACTCTGTAGGAAAATATCACAAGTCATATATTTAAATACTGTGCTCTGCATCATATACATCCACAAAATGTGTCTAAATGTCCTGAATCATATTAAGTAAACAACATACCAGGTCATAGTGGCAATTGTTACATATGAAGGGGTTTGTGGTGTTACCAGCTGAGTTGCTACAGCCCTCACATATAAATCTTCCATAAGCTTTTGAAAACAACGTGGGGGCGAAAACACCTGTGGTCAGAAGTAAAAGGTCAAAAACAATTCATACTACCTACAAACAGTGATTTTTAGGTGGTGCTTTCACCTCCTACTGATATGAAGAGCAGGGCTGAGCTGACCCCTGCCGACCTGCTGTTGAACCGCTGCTCTCTGTGCTTGCAGCCCCCGATGATCATACAAATCCCCTGAAACGCGATCACACAGAATGTAGCTGTTAGGGGAATTTTATAATGTACAACTTGCATGCGTGGCTGGTATCAGAGCAGAAGGGCTTGTGTGAGAAATCAGCATCACAGAAACACACACATAAAAAAAGCACACTCGCTCTCACAGGTATGAAGAGGATGCAGCCCAGCAGGGTGCCGGTGAGAGCAGATTTGACGATCTCCGCATAGCACTTGTTTCCTGCGCGGTGACCCTGCAGCAAAGCTGTGATGTAGAAGGCCATCTCCGTAATCGAGCCGAACGTGGCGTTTACTACCGCCCCCACTGCAAAGTTACTCTGTGCGGAAATACTACAGAGAAAACAATGGGACTTTACATGAAAAAGAAGAATAAACAATAGAATACAAATATAAACTTGAATAGGTACACATAAACAGATTTAAGATTTAAATGTTACCTTGCTATCCCCATTCCAATGTAGTAAGACAATGGGATAATGGAGCTCACTGCTGTGGCAAACTTCACCTCTGAGCTCACAAAATAATTGTCTCTGTCCACATATCCGATCACCAGAGTGATGATAACCAGCGGCAAAAGGTCTGAATATCAGTTTTAAAGATTTTAACGTCCCTAAATACTGCATTTCATAAAGAAATCGACTTTATTTTATGACAATAAAGCTAGAGTAGTTTAGTTCAATATTTATAACATTTATTGTGTATATTTATATACTTTCGTATAGTATTATATTTAATTATTTTCATCATTACCTCCCTTTTGTCTCAGTTGGGTGTTTTTTCCACCCTGTTTGTCTCATAAAACCATTATGACTAAAAAAAGGTAGCCATGAAGGATACTGACAGCAAACACATTTATCCCATCCACGGTGTACTTGTAGTAGTACCAGTTAAAGGCACGGTAACAGCAAAGCAGAACTCTGGTCTCACAACCTTGTGGCTAAAGAATAGTACATACAACAACTATTAGTAAAACAGTTAGTAAACTTATGTAAACAGTAGAACAGTACTCACCTTTTTCACAGTCCGAACTTTGACCTCTTCCGGTGGCATGAGCAGGATGATGCTCAAGGTCCTGCCATTCATCTTTGACACAGGGATGGTGAAAACCATCATCCAGGACAGGAAGATGGCCAGGCAGTGAACCACAGCCAGCAGGGGATATCCCAACATCAGCCAAACATACGTACTCAACCGACACTAGGAAGAAAACATTGAGGTAACTCAATTCATTTATTGAATTCTTATCTTTTTAGTTGTACCTTTAGTTTATAGTAGTCCTCCTCATGGGATTCAAACTAACAACCCTAAACTTAACCAACGATGCACTAATCCCCAAGCATGATTTACAGTATAACAACGGCCTATCAGCTAGACCCTGTTTAAACCTGGTTTTAAGATAAGTTTTGGTCGATCGGACCGATTTAAGGCTCTTTTGTCCACTTTCAACCACTTCTGTCCTGATTTCTTCAAGGGGAGGGAAATTGTATAGGCTTTTTCAGAACTCTTAATCTAGTGGACAACATAAGTTCATGCAATGTACATAAATCCAGACGATTTTGTCTTTAGAAATCTCTTACTATGTAGTGACCTTTAATTTGGAGCAAGGAAGTGACTACTGCGTCAATACAGCGGTATTACTTTGCTCACAGCTGATTTCGGTTTGAGATCTCTTGCCCAAGAGCAAGTTACAAGGCCAAGCCACTTTCATGGTGCCTAAAACTAAACCTTATCCACCTAAACCAGCCTTATCCACCTAAACCATTTTTCAAAACTGGCAGTCTCACCCAGTAACGCGTCTGCTTGGGGGGCAGCGTAGGCACAGGGATTTCTGTGGTAAAGACAGGAGCGGAGCGCAGCAAAGGTGTAGATTCTTTCACCTCCAAAGACTCCTTTACCTCATCCACTTCCTCTGGAATGGCCTCACAGTGTGGGAATTTCATACAACATTTCCTAAGTAGGCTGCTGCTCTAAAAGAAAATTGTAAATATGTGCAGTCAGATGAGAGACTTCACATTTAGATTTGAAACGAGTGCAGTTGCATATTATATCAGTGAAAATTGATTATTGGCATTCTAAATCAATTATAACAGAGAAACATGAAAGAACACAGAGTCTGGAATGGCATGTCATGTGCCATACAAAACATTACTGGCCTTTGCAAAATGATTTAATGGTGTGACAGAATAAAAACACGCTATATACATGCTCTTGAGGAACCTTCCGCTGATTCTTTTTGCTCTTACTTTCTGCAAAGCCTTTCCAAATGGCCATAAGAAATAACCGGACAGCTCCAAACAGAGTTTTCCTATTACAACATATGAGAGAACAGATTCAAGTGAGAATAAAGTGTCAAAATGCAACTGAAATGGACTATTAACAAGAATGAATGACAAATGAACCCTGACATACCATAAGGGATCCCAGCAATGGTACAAAACATCAGCAGACTAACCAAGAAGTAAAAGAAAGAGATCCACCAGCCAAAGAGCAATACATATACTATATTTCCAACAGTAACTAGTGATCCTAGAAAGAAAAGAAAAGAAATTGAAGACAATAGTTAATCAACAGACTACAGTATTTTATACATTCAAACCACACTTAAAGTGAATGGGATGCCATAGGGTAAATTATAAAACATTAAGACATAAAGCATCTGTAAAGATCATTCTCAGTCATTTCTGTTTAAATTACCATTAGCCGAATTGTCTAAAAGTAATTTAAAAACTAAATCAAAGTTATAGTTCAATATATTTTGAAATGGCATTTGGGTGGCTTGCATGTCCAATAATTTTTTGGGTTTATCTTTTTGCCATTGATTTTTTTCTAACCTGAATGATGTTTGATATAGTTGAGCTCAGAATAAAGCTCCTTAACCACATCAGATCTGTCCTCAATGGGCCGCTCGGTTACATGACTCTTCCATTTCCTGAAACCAAACTGGCATACAAACATAAACAAATCATTTCCTCCAGTTATTGCATGGATTTGCACCCTTATTTTTTCCACTCTGGAAACATCCCTGACTGTTAAAACAAGAAAATTTCATGAGCGCTCAGATTTACACACCTTGTAGTTGTTGGCAAGTTTATGTGCCTCCACCTCGTTTTCTGCTCGGATGGTGGTTCTGACGCTCGTTTCCTGCCAAACGTCATCCGTGCATCGTGAATGCCCTGAAAAGTAATAATAATAAAAAAAAACATTTCTACCCAGTAAATATTGAAATTGTTCGAAGCTTATTTCAATAATACATTACAAACAAGAGCAAAAGAGTGATAAAATACTATTTTTGAGACTTTGAGTTTATGTGAAAACACTCACTGTGGGTAGAGAGGCATTTCGGGGTGTAGTGTCCAAAATACTGGGAGGTGCAGGGGGAAGGAGTATCTGGAATCTCAAGATATGCTCCGGCTACACACAGTCTGTCACACTGGGAGCTACAGCGGCGACCTTTGGGTTCATGGTCCCAGAGGGGCTCTAAAGGTCATAAAGAGTAAGAAGTCAATGTCAGTGGATTTAGAGGTTTCTCGTGGCCATCTGATGACTTGGTCCAAACCCCAACTAGTCAGTGTGGAACTAACAAAAGACTCCTGATGGTCACATGAACAAGACTTTCTAACATAGCATTAGTAAAGCGACCGTGTCTGATGGCATTGCTAATTGATATCATGGAAAAAAAATAAAAAAAAAATAAAATAAAATCAAAGCAGAAAAAAACAAAACATTTACTACCATATTTCAACACAAGAAGTCAGATATTAGCCTACGTATGAGCCAACTTTAATTGATTTTATTTTAAAAACTGAAATATGCGTTTAGAAGTTCAAAGGTCACATTACACTCACAATACTTAAGAATTAACAAAACATCACATTCTCACAAATTATTTCAAAGACATGCATAGAAAATCTGCTAACAATCTTTATTTTCAGATGTGAGCAATGCAGTGTTGATATAACTATGGAAATTGCCTTTAAATTTGTGACAGATTAAAAACAAACACTTCATTAAATATTTGACAAGCCATCTGCACATCATGTTGATGTTTTTACGTGCAAATTTAACTTTGCATCTACAGTAGATAGAAACAGGTAGGTAGAAATCGATGAAATTAGTCTCCTTGCAGGTGTGACACATTCCCAAAATTCCCCAACAGACTGGATTTGTCTTATTTGTCAAAACATCTAGAATTACTAACTGACTTAAAATCTCCAAAAGAAATCGAATGAGTCTCTATAGTTTAGGAAAACTACTGGTACCTAAACAAACAAAGCAGACAAACAGAGAAAACTATCTTAAAAGCGGTCCTAATTAAAACTATAATGAGAGAAAACGTCTTAATAATCATGAGATGACTGTAACTCGCCTGAACTCTCGGTGGACCGTCGCCTCCGACTCTCCACATCAGCGGACATCGTGTGCTTGGTGTTGTGAGCCATCCTGCTTTAGACTCGCACCTCCGTCCACCATCAGATCACATCAGATCTGTTTATCTGATTCTGTAGCCACTGCCTGTGCGCGCCACCGACGCCTGCTGGGAGCGCGCTTCTCAGCACTGCCCTTCATTCCCTGTCTAGGCCTACTAATAATAATAATACTACAAATAACATAAACTAAAATAATAATAATAAGTACTTTTATTTTTGACATGAGACAGTTTCAGTGCCATAAATAATAAATGTAGCATAACATTACGAGAGTAAAGCCTTATTTTGAGTCATAATATTTTGAGTAAAAAATTACACAACGATTAATGTCATAGTATAATTGGTTATTAGGGTTTTTCACATTACACAGTTAAGGATTTTCAGGGATCTTTTTTCTGAAGGTGAAATCATCACTCCAGAATGTCGCAATGTATTACTGTTCTTATGAGAGTGTCATTGAATCGTTTACTTTTCCTATTTTTTAATTTTTTTTTTTTCTAAAAACACACATTCATTCAGGAACGAAACGCTACTGATGTGTGTTTATAGGAGACCGTTGGTGGAACAAAACAAATTGACTGTCAAAATGGTGTCTATAATGTAAGCTCTCTTACGAGAGGTTCTCTACGGGAAAGATTCTTTTCTGAGAAGTTGAAGAAGCCAAAAAATTATCCTATAATTTGTATCCGTCAACGCAGTTTAACTGCAGCAGACAGACCATGAGCGGGCTAGCTAGCAGCTCATTGGTTCGATCAGGGAGAACTGCTACAGCCTATGAGAGAACTCGGCTGAACTCGAGGCCAATGAGAAGCCGACACACTCTCATTGCGTCAAAGCCCGCCAAAATGGGCGTGGCTCGAGTGTATATATTAGGAGCTCTCCCCGCTGCTAGTCATCAGTATTCAGCGACACCACACGGATCATCTGTTGTCTGGAGCAGAAGTAATCGCCGTCGAGAAGGAATCTCGCAGCGGAAGAAGAAACACCGCTCCCAGAGCTACCGGAGTCACCTATGGAAGCGTTCATCCCGCCGAAGCCAAGCCACCTCTCGCCTTCCGCTCTCCTTCCGCGCCCCCACCGGACATACAGTGGCCGCTCCGACGACGCCGCGGATGTCAAGGACACTTGTTCGCTTCTAGCTTCAGACATTGAGGACTGGTCAGGATCTTATGCCTCTTCTTCGGCCAGAGACTCGATCGGGACCCGCGCTGCATTCGAGGAGGAACTTATGCGCCTCCTCTGTAAGGCCGTCGACCACCTCGGGCTCGAGTGGTCTCCACCCCTGAGCAGGTCCCGAACAGCCCGATCAACGGATGTCAGCATAGCTGAGAAAACGACGGCTGTCTCCCACCGCGTTTGGACCGCCGTCAAAGTTTCGCCCGCTGTCAGTCCCCTCTCATCTGGCTACTTCAAACGACTCAAGAAATCTCAAAAGGGCATAAAAGCCTCTTGTGTAGAAATTGTGCCCACAATCCTGTGTTCACCCATACATACAAGCACCACATGTCCCGTGTATCTCTCAGAGCCCACCCCCATAGAGCGGTCTCTTCCCGCAGAGTGCATAATTGCGCGTCCCCGCTCTTTTACACGGGCCATAAACTCCTCTGAGTGTAAGTCCCGTTGCCACAAACTTTCTAAGCGTGCCCACACACTGTTCAGCCCGCAATGTGCAGCAATCAGGGCGATATAGCCATTCATCCGCTAGCGTTGCGTTTGTGGGAAGCTATTCCTGGAATCTCCCCATGGATGTTAAGCACAATAAAGTACGGCTATCTGCTTATACGTCTAAAAACCTGCCTTGCCCCCTGGGCATCATGGCTCATTCCACTAGAGGCATGGCCTCAACGGGACGTACAATCAGAGAGGAGTTTATGGGCCGTGTACCAGAACGGGCAGAGGGGGGACGTGGGAGTAAGGTCGTGGGCGCGCTTATGCATTCTGACCGATTCTGACACTCGGGAATAGCGGGAAAAGACCGTTCCGTGAGGGTGGGCTCTGAGGGTCACACGGGACATGTAGTGCTTGTGTATATGGGTGAACACAGGACTGTGGGCACATTTTCTACGCAAGAGGCTTTTATGCTCTTTAGAGATTTCTCTGAGTTGCCGTAAAAACGGCGTTTAAGCGCTCGCAAGCGGGAAAAGAGACCACTTGTTTGTGGCGGTGAACAACTGCTGAAGTAGGATGGCAATAGCTTGCAGGACGGCTGAAGGTGGCGATGAGACCACCGGCTTCCTCAGCTCCAGATGCTCGCTAGAGATGCCTTGCCTTCTCGGTGGCTTCTTCTCAAGACAGCGGATGCGTCGTGTAGTCTCACTAATGCTAAAAAATCAGTTTAGCAGCGCCGGGAGAAGAGAGCTCATAATATATACACTCGAGCCACGCCCATTTTGGCGGGCTTTAAGGCAATGAGAGCTTGTCGGATTCTCATTGGCCGCGAGTTCAGCCGAGTTCTCCCATAGGTTGTAGCAGTTCTCCCTGAGCGAACCAATGAGCTGCTAGCTAGCCCGCTCATGGTCTGCTGCAGTTGAACTGTGTTGACATTGACAATGGATTATAGGATAATTTGGCTTCAACTTCTCAGAAAAGATGAATCTTTCTCGTTGCTTTACGCATTTTCCCTCATCTGGAGAGAACCGAGGTTACGTTAGGTAACCGATTATTAGCTTTTTTCTTACTGAACTGGTATCAGCAAATAACCTATCACTCTTACAAGCAGAACGCTCCAGTTCAATCTATTTTATGGAGTGAATAAAATCTAGAAATGAGCTCAAATAAGAGTTTGTTCTGACTTCACTGGCGTGAGAACGAAGAATAACACAGACACAATAAAATATTTTTTTGTGTTTATTTATATATAAACTATGTACAAATATGACTAGGCCTACTCTATCTAAACACGGCCAGCTCACCAGCTGCTTAGAGGTTATTATGATTCAGCTTTATACTCTTTTTATAAGTATCTTTGAGTACAAGAATAACAATGAGAGAAAGATATATCTTTCTTTCTTTTTGTACTACTAAATATTCTTATGAGATGCAACATTTAACATTTATAATGAAAATAACCTGGAAGCATTTAACATTTTATAAACTGAATCCTTTTGTTTTACTCAGTTTCAGTACATTTTATTCGTTAATGGCATGTCAATATTAAAATATATACAATAGAATGAAACTTTGGCAGAAAACAAAAACAAAGATACACACAAACATGAAAATACTGACATAAAAGAGTATTGATGAGGACAAACTGGCTCTTGTGAGGGAATAACAGCAACAGTGATGGAGGAAAACATATCATCGCAGTCACAGAGCACAAGCATCTTCATTAAACACTTTCTCTTAACATACATTCTTGAAGGACAGCTTCAAATTGTCAGAAAAATGCCGCACAGCTGCTTTTTTTTTGTTGTTGTTAATATTTCCACTGATAACAATCTAGGCAAAACAAGAATATAAAAAGCGTCAATAAGCTTTACAACTCAAACAAAATTCTGCATGTGTGTTAAGCAAAATCACTCCAACGGATGTAGGAAGCAAAAATGTGATCTAAAGTATGTACAGTTTGAAATAATATAAAATAAAACTGGTGGAAGAAAAAACAATGGAAAATACAAAAATATTTTTTTTGTAATAGCACTGTACAGAAATATTTGTCAATGGAAACAGGATCTTACATAACCATTGGCATTTTGAGCTACAATTTTAAAACATTTTTTAAATGAACAAAAAAAGAAAAAAGAAATGCCCTTTATTTTCTCTTACTCTTTGAGTGAGAGGTGGACTTGTTTGTAATTGCACCAGGCAATTTATTTTTATTTTTTTTTTCAAAATAAAAGTAACAATAATAGCTATGAATAGATTCTCTTTTTCTGAAGAAATAGCACTTTTATCAGTTACTTTTCTTTATGTCTATAAAAAGTGTAGCCTATAATGTAATTGTAGGATTTTCAAACAGATACCATACCATACAGACTTTTTTTCAGAGCAATGTGTTGGTTGGTTTTAAGAAAATACTCAGTGTAATATGTGGGGGGACCATTATTAAATACACCAATTTCCCCAAAAAGTGTAAACGCTGTATGTTTGTTTGAACATGCCAACACAGCAACATTGGCTCAACCAATGGAGTATTTTGACTGACTAATGGCTGACAAGGAAAAGTTTGATCATTTTTACCAAAATTAGATCAGATAATCGCTGGACCGCTCAAAAGTTACGCAGAAGCAAATTCAACAATTTTGACCCAAAATTAAATGAGAATCTGTATCTTGGCAATACTTTCGATCTATCGGAAATTTACACTTGGTACACTTCATCAGCACAAAGATCTGAGGGCAAATGCCAAATTTGCTTACGGCATCACCAACAGGTCAAGGGATCTGAAAATTGCCTATTTTTGAAAATGCTGAAACAGCAACATGGGCTTGACCAATGTCGTGTTTTCTAGGTGAGATATCTGTTTAAAGTGACCAATGACAGACAGGGAAACCTATTTGAAAATAGTCGTCTTCTTTTGTTGTGTGATTCTGCCTGGTGACTCCAGAGTTACACACTTCCCCTTGAAGCCAAGATCTGAATTATGATGTATTCTTGAATAAAGCCCCATGACACACTAACCTGTTTTCAAACATATTACCCCACTTGGCAAACTAATCAATATGAATTGCAACCATAAAAGTGCAAGAATCACAAGAAGTATGTTATGAACCCCACGCTGAAGACACAAATATCTTTTTAATTATGTTTCATAAATCCAGTTCAAATTCATAATGGCATTAGGGTTGCATAAAAAAGCATTATCCTGTAGAAAAGCGGAGCTGACAGAGCAGTTCACTCCTGGCCGAGGTTCACTGTTTGGCATGAGTATCCAGCACCTTTCGCTTTTATCCACAATATGAGCACCAGCAACTCCAAGACTTAAAAATCCGAGTCTGCATCCAATAGCTCGGCCTCCATTAAATTGGTTCTGGAGTGTATTGGTACACCCCTCCTGCAATCTGCCTGTGGCACAACGGCAGTCCTGCCAACATCCATCATAGAAGCCTCCTGTCCAAGGTGCCGGAAAACTCCATTAGGTCGCCATGATGATTGCTGGAAGCAATCTTGCACACTATCTCTTAAAGTCAGGGGATTGGCAAGGGAGGGTTTACTGTGTAAGTATCCCAACCCACCATACCTCTCCTGGTAAGGAAGAGGACATGAAGGCCTGAATTCTGGGAAGGCTCCAGGCAGCATATCCTGTTCCTCCTGCTGCTGTCGCTGCTGCTCCCACAGGTTTGCCACCAGACTCCGATGACCGGGAAGTTTTGGAAGGCGAGGCACTGCACTGGAGCCAAACTCTCTCCGGTGGTAGGCGGGATTCCCTTCGTCCGCTGCAGGTCCCATTGGCCGTATTTCCTTTCTTCTTCCTTTTTTCTTCTTCTTCTTTCTTTTCATCATTTCAGGGGAAATTTCTGCTTCAACCATCCAAAGTTTGTTCCTTCCTTCTGGAGGTGGAACTGCAGGGGAAAATGCTATTAATTATTGTAGTAAATATAATAAATATTACGCAGTATTCGCTGCAGTCAAATTAGGTTTTATTGTTGTTGTTTTTGTTAAATTATACCATAATTCTGCTATTTGCCTTCAGTTACAGTTAAAGGGATAGTTTTCTGTAATAATTTACCCACCCTCTTTCATGTTGAGCCAAACCTGTATGAATTTCTTTCTTCTACTGAACACAAAAGAACATATTTTGAAGAATGTGGGTAACCAAACAGTTCATGGTAGGCATTGAATTTATTGGTTACTTTCAACTGTTCGGTTACCCACATTCTTCAAAATCTATTCTGTGTTTTGCAGAAGAAAACAACTAATATGGATTTGGAACATCTTGAGGGTGAGTAAATGATGACAGAATTGATTACATATTGATCAATTATTATTTAAGAACTAGAGCACTAACCAGGCGTTCCGGTGGGTGTCACTGAGATATCCTGCGGTAAAATTGCCCCTCTTCTAGCCACCATCTTGGTCACATGTTGGGCCCATGCAGAAGACATTTCCATTGATGGTTCATTCAGGTCAAAGTTGATACCCGCTGCAAGGGTTTAAAAAAATCTGATGTTAGTTATTTTTTTTTATCTTATATGGGTAGCAAAAACGTTTTCAGATGTGACTGGTTGACAGTTCGTGGAGTATCTTGTAGCTTTCAATATTCTAGCGTACTTCTAAAAGTTGAAAAAATGATCTATAGCATGTAGGAGGAGGTGCTTACCCACAGGTCCCTCATGAGAAACGGTGTGCATGCTGAAGGACAGCTCTTTCTCCGGATCCTTCTGCAGTTCTTTTCGCTTTGAGAACGCCTTTGCAATCATTTTACTCTTCTTAATGCGTTTCGGCTCATCATCACTTCGTCCAATGATTCTTGGAATTGAAAGAAAATAGTTCATATTAGACTTATTTTTTTTAATGGATTATAACATACAAAATATTATATAAAAAATGATTTGTATGTTTGTTACATACCTGAACCAGGTACGTTTCCAGATAAGGATTGTGGCCTTCGTCCAAACCCATGTGCTCATTGCAATGCCTGTGCCGAACATTGAGAAGAGGTTGATCTTCTCTACCAGAAGACTTGGCCTGTTCTTGATGGCACACTCTGGGATTGGCTTGTTTGTTTGGTGAGCTATGGTGACATTAGCCTCACATCTGTATTAAAAACCACATTTGTTATATGAAAGCACTAGTAGCTCTCTACAGTATGGTAGATACGGAAACACACGGATTGTTCCTGTAGGTTTATTATAGAAAAAGTAGACTCACAGTACATATTCTCTGAAGCTTTTTTCCCACTCCGCTTGGTTGAAAAAGTCATAGAAATGGCAGCCAAAAGTAATAAAAACGAAACCAAAGGCCAAGAATCCAAATATACCTAAGAAACATATAGATAAGATTGAATAATTAAATAGCATAATTGTATTACGATAGCCGCAGTATAATTACTTACCTCTATTACTGACATTTGTATTATCATAATTTGGTGTGCTTTTCTTTTTGTTTTGATGAAATTTAAAGAGGAAACCCAAACTTACCAAGCCTCAGCATGGTTTCATTGATTTTGCTAGCAGCTTTTTCACTGAGTAGCCCCGGATGGTTACTCTTAATGGAAAACAATGTCATAACCCCTGAAAAATGAGATTATGGTATCAATACACTTAGATGAACTGAATACATCTAGGTAAATCTCTTTATGGCATTTCCAACTGTCGGACAGAATGAAAATATATTTCTCACACCTCGTATCAGGAAATAGCCGCCAACGACAAGGTCCACACCGATAGGAGCCAGAACAAACCCAGCCCGGTATTTATAGTTCTTATACCCGACAAAGCAAATGCCGCTAACTGAATCTCCATCCACCTGTGGATTATTTCAAAGTTTCATATATTCAAAATAATCACTGTGAATAAGCTGATATTAACTGTGCAAAAAAAATAAGACAAGAGTAGCCTCACCTCTGCAATGGCCAGAATAGCAACTGTCAGTATGAAAGGAATAGACCATGTGACCAGGTGGAAATAGGACGTTTTCCCATAAAGAGGCTGATGGGTGGTGCCCAGGGCTTTGAATGATGTGTGCCAGGCATAAGTCAGCATAACGAACCAAATAACACCAGACATAAGAGAGTAATACACAATGACAAAGATAATCACACATGACAGCGTCTCGGTGGACCTAGAGAAAAATAAGCCATGGAAAATGGGTATTATTCATACAGAAATATTTGGTAAGTGATAATTATATTGCTATTATTGTTCGGTCCAATTACTTTTCTTGGCTATCAAATGTTCCTGACAATCGATGTTTGTAATATGCAGCGTAACCCATGTTTCCTGCAATCCAATCTTTTGGAAGGTGGGTTTTTCCGCTGGCTTCATACTTACGTTGGCTCTCCAAGCCGCATAGTGTCGTCGCTTTTGCACACAATCTCCTTGCGAGCTCCATCCATGAACTGAGCGAGCCATCCAATACTTCCGATAAAGAAACACGCGTTGACATAGAAGAGGATCACAGCGGGGTAACGGTTGGAATTCTTCCAGTCAGCGAGAAATGTAGCCTGTGGGAAATTGTAACCAGGAATAATGTTCAAAATTAAAGACTGTAGCCCAAACGTGAGATGATTTCTGTCAAATTACTGCACTCTTCGTCGGTTCACCTACCAGTGTGAAGAAGGTACATAGGAGAGTGAGTGAGCCAAAGATGGCAATGTAGCTATGCATGTCCGAGTGCTCGTTTTCCGTGAACAGAGGATTGTTGCATTGGATCCCGCAGCCTTCCACATCCTTGTACCAACTTGCCTGAATGTCAGTTTTGACAAGGGGAGCCTCACACTGTCCTGATGTGTTGAATTTGATCTTCTGGACCTCATTCTGAAAGTCAAATTTGGTCACATCACAGGCCATTCAGACCATTTTAGGCGTACGCAAAAATGGATGACTTACCTGGCAACCCTTAGGGAACTGCTCCTTGTTTTCACACTTGAGGAAGTTGGGCCAGCCCCTCTCCCGCTCCACAATACTGCAAGGTTTGCGTGTAGCTTGGCACAGGTGTTGGCTGGGCAGTTCGACCTTTCCATTCTCACACTTTGGCATGTAAACGGCACACAGCAATGGCTGAATGACGGCCCAACAGCGAGGAGCATTTCTCAACCCTGGGCACAAGAGATTGAGAGATTAGACGTTAATTGTCTGAGAAAATAGTGTCTAGTTCTCATTAGCTGTCTGGTTAAGATCCTGATGGTTTGTTGAAATAAATCAGGATATTTAGTTAAGGTTAAACAGCATCAAGTGGATATTTAAATATCTGGTAGTTTTCTTTTTCGTATGTCAATTGGCAATGGAATTTCAGGAACAATACTGAGAACTTTGGGATTAAGGTGTGAATGTGACAGGAAACGGGTGGATTGGTCATTATGGGGTACTTGAGGAAAATTAAGAACAGGATGGCATTAATAACTGATGCAAAAGTCATCTAAGAATGTATTTAAATCATTTAATCATTTACAATTAATTTAGTTTAGTACACTGTACTAAATCAAAATAAGTTGTCACGTTTCCATTTTTTCTAAGTTATACAAGATTCAACTCATTTTTTAAAGTCAGTTTAGTTTAATTTAAGTTAAATAGACTTAAACATCCAAGTTGATTGTACTTAAAAATTTAAGGCAGCAACTTTTTTTTTTCAGTGTATAGGCCTATGCTAAAATCTTTATGACAAAGTTAATATTATTTATGTTCTGCAACCAATTTGCACAGGAAAAATTTTGTTTAGCAATATTAGGCTTTCTTATGCAATAGGTTTCAAAATTGACATACAATCTAAAAATTTTAGTCATGGCAATTTTATTCAATAACTAAAATAACTTGATTCGCTTTAAAGGGGGAAACAGGTTATTTCACGGCATTTATGCATCATATAATAAAACAGTAACTTACCAGACCACATGGCCAGTTTCTCAAAGGCTTCCTCCTGAGTTTCTGAGTCTTCAGCCAGAATTAGAGAAGTGTGTGTGTACGGCAAAGGTGAACCCAGGCACGTATTGTATTTTAGCACTTCGCAAGTTGTCGATTTCTTACAAAAGTCGTTGGATCCCGTTTCATTTGGGTGCAAGATGACCGCCCGAGCGACCATAGAGATGGCTGCCCAGATCCAAAGCATCCAAAAGCTTCCAACAATGGAGCAGAGGCGCCTGGAGGACATCTTGGGAGACGCAACAATGTATCGCTGTTTCATCAAATGTTTCCAATTAAACTCTCGTCCAGCACTCGCGTGCAATGCGCTTAAAGGTTTAAAACAAAGCCAAAGTGTGAATATTTGCTAGATTTCTGATTCGACATTTCCCCCGTTAAAAGAAATGTCTTTTCGTCCGATTCCAAAGTTTTTTATGCCTCTTTTCTCGCTCACATACTACTGAAAATCTCATCATCATACAAATGCGGTGTGTAAAAGTAATAAACAAAATAATATTTTTAAGCTTCAGCGCAAAGTTTAGCTCGGCTCCGTTTTTTTCTTACTCTAAAATGTTGAAGAAACCAAATAGCGTTCACCATCCCCCACTTTTGTGATGGAGGAAAAAAATGTTGCCTTGAAAAGTCTGGGACTGGGACTGAAACTTGATCCCCGGGCTGCGCGCTCCGTCCCCCTTCAGAGCTTCCCCGCGCCCCCCAGTTTACAGCAAAACCAGAGTGAGAGAAATGTTATCAAAACTCATCTGCCCATCGGATGGAGACCTGAGATCCAGTGATACTAAAATGTCTTTCACGAGAAACTTTTTTTGTCTAGTCTCTGGAATGCACACGGAGAGGGTGCACACACACACACCAGACACACAAATAACAAAAACTTCTGCTCCCCTCCCATCCCCCTAATGCTGGGGAAAAGCAACCCATGCCAGCCTACAGAATATTTATGCTTCACTCATACCTTCCCTCATGTCCGATATTATCATTTCTACTTATCATACTTATCTTACTTTTGTCTTTAACTATTCTAGCTACATGAGAAACAAAGAATAAGAACATTGTATGTGTACCCTGAAAGTGGTAGGCTATGATCAAAAAAGTTCATTTACTATAACGTAAATCACTGTTAACGAAAAAAAATTGCTGCCTTCAATTTTTAAGTACAATCAACAAGGATAGTTCAACTCAGATTACATTAAACTGGCTTAAAAAATTAGTTGAATCTTGTATAACTTGTAAAAAAGTTGAAACTTGTTTTGATTAGTTAAATATGTAAAACATGAGTTGTCCTAACTTATTGATCATATTTTTTACAGTGTATGTTTATATGTATATATCTTTTTGCTAAATACCTCTCTTATAATTATTTAATTAATAATGACATAAAAGTCTAGGTCTAGATAACAATTATAATAATTATCTCAGTTTCAACTTTAGTATTTCTTTAACTTCAACTTTTCATCTCATAATTTTTACTTTTAACTCATTATGACTGCATCTCATAATTTTGACCTTATGATTTAACAAAACATGATTGATTTTTTTTTTTTTGTAAGTGTTGGAAAGGGGCTTTCACAGTGATGAGAGGAATAGGATGTTGTCAATTAAATATACAGTCATACAAAATGTACTTTAAACACTTTCAGTTGGAGTATCCATAGTGAAATCTTGCATTGTAGACAAACAACAACAAAAACAGGACTTTTATGTTGGTGATGTACATTTAGGACACTTTATTAATAGTGATTGTGATTCATGACTGAGATCATCTCATTTAATCGTTTCAAATCGTAATTTCTTCAATCTTATTCCCATGGTTCCAATTTGGCCGTTGCGATGGAAACTAAACGGAATTCTCAAGGGAGGAGAATAAACTTGGTGTATCAGATTTAGACAGCAGCACTTGTTGGTGTGGATGTGGTTGGTAAGCTATGCTGCATGTTCCCAGCACAGGGCCTCCTTAAAAAGCCAGTCTAACATGGCTGCTAGAATGAGTCAGAGAGAGGCACGGACCGGGGACCACACACAAACACACACTCAAGCTCCAAATGGGAGAGCCTGGCCCGAAATGTCTACCTCCCTCTCTTTCTCTACACACACAGTTTATTGCTTTCCTCCTATACACTGACATAAAATACCTCTGCCGTGTTTTCACATTTCATGTTTCCCACTGGCATTCAAACAACATTAACAAACTGAAGGTGTCTGCCACACTGTCTGTTTGGATTTCCAAATGAGTTTTGGATAAAAGCCTCATGAAATACCGGCTGTTCTCAGTACGCTGTGCTCTTGGTTTTTGCTGAGTGCTTTGCACCTGGTATGCATTTCCTACCATGTCTATGAATGCGTCTTTGTAACATGTGTTAATACTAAAACTGACCACCAATAAAATCCCTCAGCATCCATGTGCAACACCAGCTAATGAAATGTGGAATCAATTGCGTGCTTTTGTATATTTGGATTATTGTGAATAATAATAATAATAATTCAGTTTGTTCAAATAAAATTTAAATATTTATTAATTATAATATAATAATAATTATTAGAATACCGTCAATAAACATATTAATACAAAACAGAAAATTAAAGTTTAATTTAGTAAATTATATATATATATATATATATACTAAATTGACTAAATTAAACTTTAATTTTATAGATTTATAGATATAGATATTGTATATTTAACCTCAGATGTTCACGATATCTGCCAAAACAAAGTTTGTTTCTAAAAATGTCCATACTGAAAATTTTCTGTGACACTATTAAAATATCCCAAAATAGTTTTATTGACCTATTGATCTTCAGTGTGCTTAAACTGAAAACTGCCAGTTTTTCTTATTCAAAAGCCAGTCCATGTCAGCCACTTTAGGCAGCAATGACTTTTCTATAGAAACGCATATATATTCTTGCCAGTTTCAGGTCCAGGGGTCTGAGCGATGTTTTTGGTTGTAAATCTGCAGTTTAATTTGATCTTTAATTTGATTGATAAGGATCTGCGAGAGGAGGATCCCAACCAGCTGAAAAAGAGAAGAGAACAGGCCGTCAGTTCAAACTAAAAGATGCTTAAATATAGATGTATAGATGCTTAAAAATAAATCCACAATGTAGCCTGTTTGAAATCAAACTAAATATGCTCACCCACCTTTGACATGATTTAATTTTTTAACTTTTATTTCATTTTAAATTAAATCAATAGACAATTCTTATTTGTTATGGAATATTGCAGTATTTATATTGAATAAGCTGTGCACATCTTTTTTTTTTTTCATGTGCCCTTGCAATTTTAAGCAAAATAACTCCTCTTGCAGCGACATCTTTTCTCTTCTCTGATAATGTGTTTCTGTCATGAGGGCAGGACAATAACCTGTCACTCACATGACATCACAGCATTAGCGTTAGCAAACCAAAACCATCCAATCAATTCCGGATGGAAAAAATCATGTCCCATCCTACATTTTCTCTTTTTCGAGAGGCCATTTTATTCATGTCACAATAGGGAAGAAAAGACTATCGTAACTTCCCTTTCATGTCAACTTTAAGCAGATTGCCCTCTAATCTCATATCAGGGGTTACCTGTGGGATGGCCAGGCCCAGTGCGATGCCTCCCAACAGAAACAGGTTACTGTGGATCCAGTTCACCACATTATCAATACAGCCATTGGTATGGATGACGGCACCAGCGTCAACATATTTCTTATTCTGCATCTCATGACCACACATGGTATTTATAACACTCTGATAAAACAGACAAAAGGCAACATGGTTTTAGGAGGAGGGACATTTAATATATGATTAATATATTTGCAATATTATAATTTAATACAAGAATATTATCAATAACATTTCATTATATTCATTATAATGGATATTCATTATTTTCATATTACAATATTCATTATTTATAATATATTAATAATTAATATATTCTAAATATTTAACATTTAATTAGATTTTAATATATTCAAATGTAATTATATTATTATTGACTATATTAGATATTACACATATAATATTTAAAAGTACAAACAAACTTTTTGGAGCCCAATTACAGAAACAATATATTGTTTACATGTGTATTTATATCCTTACAACTGTGAATAATAATAATAATTCACTCGGTTAAATCGATAATAATATATATATATATATATATATATATATATATATATATATATATATATATATATATATATATAATTTATAATAACTATAACAACAACAACATATAGTTTTTTGAAATAAAATTTTAATATGTATTACTATTAATATGATAATATTTATATAAATAGTTACATTGAAATATAATACTATATATTCTATGGTGGTTTTAATATTTAATATATGTATATAATTATATTTTAATATATATTCAACATTTAAATATATAATATTGAATATATTAAAGTATATTCCAAATATCTTTTTTGGAGGCCCTTTCTCACCTCCTCTTTGGAGATCAGGCAGCAGGAGAAGGGGACAGAACAGCGCTCTCTGCTCGGGTTCTCTTGTGAACAATTGAAGTATAAGTTCTGACCCCAATCCATGTAAGAGATCCCCCCGCAGCAGTTAAACTGATCATAACACAAAACAGAAACATAATTACCAGCCATTACAAACTATTATTATGCATTATATACTGTACATATTCAATTATCCTGACCTGTTTTTGTCCATAGTCGATGAGGTTCTGTAGGTCTAAATCATCCCTGTAATGCTTGATGCCATTGTCAACCATCTCTGTAACTTTGCCACGTGCCTGTAATGGATAACTTTAATTGAAAAAAAAATGTTTGTTTGTTTTTTGTCAGATTTATTCAAATGATAATTTAAAGATTTGATTATTTTAGTCAATTGTTGTTGTTAGCTAAAGGCGTAGTTCACCCAAAACATTTTGTCATCATTAACTCATGTTGTTCCAAACCTGTATAAATCTGTTGAACACACTTATTCGACTTATTCGTGCCACACAACCCCTTTTTTAGCACAACTTATTCAAGAACTTATTCGAAAGAATGTTGGTAATCAAATAGTTGGCAAACATTTTTTTTTCCTACTATGGACGTCAATGGGTGCCATCAACTTTTTTTGTTACCAACATTCTTCAAAATATGTTCTTTTGTGTTGAGGGTGAGTAAATCCATTCCTTTATTACACTGGTAGGTGACAGACACTAGGGGGCGCATCGTGTCAACTAAAAACCCAGACAAGGGTTTTTGTGACAAGGGGTTTTGTTAGAGCATGTCGAGACTGTGTGTTTAGTTTATGCCTGTTCATACAAAGCCTTCACAAATACAGGGACTGTTAATAGTACACTAAAATACTATACTTTAATCTGATGAATTAACAGTAAATTAAACAAATAAAAGGTAACATTTTTATTTAAATGAGCGTCATCAATTACTTGAGAAAATAAATCTCATGTTCACATTAGCTCTAAAAAATGGATCTACTCAAGCTTGCTTTGTTGTAGCATTGGCATTAGCCTACTAATCTGATTCATGATGCTTTTTTACCTTGTCTGAGAAGACAAAACCCATAACACCAGCCACTAGCTGGAGCAGAAAGATGATAGTCAAGATGATGCAAAACTGCAGGGGAATCAGAGTTTGCTATTAGGGTTTGCTTTGCATTTGACATGTAAAATGTATGTTGTTTGATGCCGTATGTATTAAGTATTATGCCGTAAGACAGTTATGAAAACACTGATTCAAATTACACATAATGTAGCCAAATTCTGATGTACCATTCTCAAAATCATCTAAAAATTTTCATTACAAGGCTTCATTACAGACCGTTTGCAGTAAGCATATGTTCTCCCTCAGAGAACCCACACAGCCACAGAACGTGATGAAGAACATGAGAACGCCCACTATCATCAGTAACAGAGCAGGATCTACAGTCAGATAGGCCAGCAATGTCTCTCCTGAGCAAAACAGAGCAGACCAGATAGATATATAGAAACAGCTTTTGTGGCATACTTACTCTAAGGAGAGAAAAATTTTATCTATAATGTTGTATGTACACTACTGGTCTAACATTTGGAATAATTTAAGTAATTTAAAGTTTATTAGGCTCACTAACGCTGTATTCATATGACAAAAGTACAGCTAAAGCAGTGTTATTGTAAAATATTAATATAATTTAAAAAAAAAAAACTGTTTACTGTGACTGTGACATGTAAGTGCCATTACTTCGGTCTTTACTGTTATATGATCTTTCAAAAATCATTCCAAAATGCTGATTTGGTGCTCAATTATTATAAATTATTGCTCAATATTTTATAATGGGTCTCGAAAACATTGATATGTGTGTGGAAACCAAGATTATTATTTGTTTCAAATTTTTTGATGAATTGAAAGTCTAAAATAAATATTTTGTAAAAATCTTTGAAATGTCTTTGCTGTCATTTTTGAACACTTGGATGCGTCCTTTCTGAAAAGTTTTAATTCTTTTGAATGGTTGTGTATCACCCACAAAATATTAAGCAGCACAATTGTTTTTAACATTGATATTAAGAACGTTTCTTCAGCAGAAAACCAGCAAATTAGAACGATTCCTGAAGGATCATGTGACACCGAAGACTGAAAATTCAAGCTTTGTCTTCACAGGAATAAGTAACATTTTAAAATACGTAACCATTATTTAAAATTGTAATAATATTTCACAATAGTTTTTACTTTAATTTTCATCAAATAAATGCAGCCTTGGTGAGTCTGAGAGACTTTTTTTTTTAATTATTACAAATTTGAATGGTAGTGTAATTTTATTTTAAAAAGTTTCACTTTATCTTGGCAACTCATATATCACTGGACACTTTCAATCATGGAATCAATTATTAATGGCTGACTTTCTACAATGGCACTGGCTGCTTAAAACTATTGCTATTCCAATATCAGACTGCCCAAACCTTTAATGTCAAGTGAATGTGTATGATGACGGCTATGAAGGATCTGAGGGTATAAACACTGAAAAACAATTAAACACTCTTACCGTGTTTAATCATCCTGGAATAAACTCCAATAGATATGAGGACCAGTGCAATTACCTATAACAGAAAGATAAGGAGTGATTATGTGTGTTAAAACAGATAGAAACAGAATAGCATTCCTCTCCAGGGTGTGGCAGGATAACATCCTCATTCATTGGTTTTCCTAAATATAAAAGGATATAAGAGTGTAAAATGCTTGACTAAGTAAAGTAAAGACAAAAAAACACCTGACATTTTAGATTATATACAGCATCAGCATGTGTAAAAGTCCATGAGAAGAAAAGAGCACATGAAATTCTATATGAAGAAGTGAAGTTTCAAGGTTCATTCACTCTTGGTTTCTCACACAACTAAAGGTCCCAGTTTGTCAGACACAATGTAGAGTAGACCCCTTTCTCTGACACAGCTATCAGGTTACTATGAAACTCCACATTTTTTCTCAGAGAAAGCCGTGTAGACCGAGATCACTTCAAAGCCAGAGAAAACCCTAGTCGTTGCCTGAAGGAGCTTTTTAATGCATTTGAAAAGTACTTAACTTGGTCTCTAACTCAATTTTTTTAGGTTTATTCATTATAATAATAAAGGCTAAATAATACATTTAATTTATGAAATATTTTTTTATAACAATTACATAAAAATTCAGAGCTCATACTGTATTATATTTTTTATTGAAAATGTATTTATTTATTTATTTTTTGTCATACGCACTAAAAGGAAGGAAACAAGCTCTCGGGAACATTGACCTATAATGCTAGTTTGAACATTTGCTCATTTCCTGTAACACCCACAAACTATGCTGCATCACTTCTCATAAAGGTGAAAGCTTTAGCTTATCAGTGCAGACTCGGGTTAGGTGCTTTACCACAATGCATTGAGACCCGGTAGAAACTGCCTAGTAGCATTATACTGCATTATAAAAAAAAGCGAGTTGTTCTTGAGGCTTTCAGCATGAAATCTCCTTAGGTATTTGCATGTGCATATTTGCACCAGCAAGCATGCAGTACACTCTTATAGTTAAAATCAACAGACTTAAATCTGATTGCGCCCACTTACATTGTTAGAATGTTCTTGATGCCCTTCTGCAAACAACTAAAGTAATTGTCCAAGACTGTTTTAAATATCTTGGGTGTCTGATTCACCCTCTGAAGAGGTGATATTCACTTAGGTCTATGAACTAAAAGCTACAGGGCAACAAATAAAAGAGGCATGGGGCCCCCACTCGTCCAAACACCCTGCATGGCTCTTTCAGCATATGAATCAATGAGACCCGCTGCTTAGCAACAGCCTCAAGTTCAGAAAAGTTTGGGAAAGTAAACTGGCAGTATCAAGAGTTTCATAAAAGAGAGTTTTGTTGATGAGGTCTAATATGAACTCATTATTATTCTAGGAAGATTTTATCACGCAGCAGGGGAAAAATGCAGACAGTTCCCTGAGTGTAACTCAGTACATCAAGTCAAGATAAAACAGGTTAAGCTGTTGCACAATGCGTCAAGATGTGGAGTATTTTTCAAAGTATTCATAGATAGCCTGTGGTGCTGGAACACACAACGGTGTTGAGACATGCCCATGGGTGATGTTTTCAGCAATTGATCATACCTAAATACCATGAATGCAGCTGTCTTTATGAAAACACATAAGTCAAGTTGCTTTTAAAAGACTGACTTGATCATTATTCAGTCTGCAAATGAAGTACATCTGGTTGTATATGAAAAGCTTGCTTGGTGTTTGAGCATGTTAAAGTGGGAGTTTAAAAAGTCATTTGGTAAAGCATTAATCATTAAACCTTGTCATGTGATAAGTTAAAAAAAACTGCTCTGTTTTGCACTATTTAGTCTCTGTTCTTATATAATAAAAACCCAGAGTGTAAAAATAGGCAGGCTAGAGGCTATTTTTATATTTTGTAATATAATATAATATAATATAATATAATATAATATAATATAATATAATATAATATAATAGTGTAAGTAAAAGTGAGCAGCACTTACCCAAAATAACATGTTAAAGAGGAAAAGTAAATATTTCACCACTGGACTGACGAAAGTGAACTCCTCGTCTCTTTTGGTTTTGGATGTTGCCATGATTGAAGGTTTGTGATGTCTCTCACCTACAAACCTTCAGCGTTCAAGTAACTTTACCAATCTAGGTTTTCATCCTGCTGAATCAAATCATCCACTCGACTTTTTCTAAAGCGACTCTTCAAGTCTCTCGATGTTTATTCAACACGCTCGAGCGACTAGCATCACAAGAACGCATCGCATTGAACCAGGGCTTGTTGTCTCAAAAGGCATTTCCTGATTTGGCTCAGTTAATGAACTGTGAGAAAGCCGAACAGCGGTCGCATGTGCGGTATAGATGCACAAGTGGGCGTTTCCTATTTACTTTTCCAAAGAATTACCATGTGTGAATGCGTTTGAATCTTTTTCAAGATGAGACCAAGCAAAACATTAAATATATTTATCAGCATTCATATGCCTACTCAATAAGCATAATGCACTTTTTATTCTCCTGATTTAGATGGGTTGTCAACCAGCTTGCCGAAAACCCCTTTTTGGCACCTTTATTTTTAAGAGTGATATCTCACACTTCTGCACAAAATGCTTGCACAAATAATGCATTTTAATTTTAGTACTTGAAATGAAACAGTTATTGCCATGGCAATGTCATGTCCTGCACAATGATTACACAATAAATTGTAATAATGAGTATTGCAACAATGTCATATTCTTCTGAGCAATAAAGGCTTGTACAGCTATCATTAAAAAGCATTTCAAAACTCTAGTCTGGGAGTATCTGTCATTTAACACTGAAGAGCTTCAGTGCATCTTGTTTTATATATGTTTTCTTTAAACTCATGACATACTGGAGCCTGCTGGGCTTTTAAACCATTTTATCTACAGGTAAGAGACATATTATATGCTCACCCCTACTTATATTAAATGTATAAAGCTCTAAGCTGAATGTAGCAAAAAGGGTGAATAACCTAGTTTAAGTAGGATAGTGCCATCTTCATCACTGACAGCAGTAATGTGAAATACTTTGATCATTTAAATTAAAGTTATAAAACTGTGATATGTGATTTTCTAACTTTATGATTTTGAATTCTTGAATATAAATAATTCTTGATTTTTGAATATTTTGAATCATAATACAATAGGAATCAGATTCTCCCTAGAGTCTAGACTCTCTAATTTGCCTACATGTAATAGTAGCCATTTATAATGGTAGGCTATAGTGTGAGAGGCAAGTTATGGACATTTTAGGACATTAAAACGCCAATGAGAAAAATCCAATATGCACACAACACAGTATATATATATATATATATATATATATATATATATATATATATATATATATATATATATATATATATATATATATATGTGTGTGTGTGTGTGTGTGTGTGCCTACTGTATATTATGGCTTATAATACCTTGGTTTTAAGTTGTTGTTGCATAGTTGTTACACAAGAGGGCACGCTTACATCGCAGTTGCGTCCTTAGGGGAAATACTTCATTATTATTTATATTTATTATATAAAACAATGTTTTTAATCTAATCATAATTACTTATAAAAACATTAATTACTTTTTTTTTAACAATCTCTTTATAATCTGCCGAATATCAGGTGTACAAAATCTATCTCCGTAATCTGATACGGTTGTTTTATTTTAGACAACTACATGTCCCACGTGCCATTTCCGGGTGCGTAGTGACGCATGAGGTGACGTAGCGCTTCTCTTATCAGTGCGGCAGATGACGCAGCTGTCGTCGGCAGTTAAAGAGCTTTCACATGTTATACAGTAACAGGACTGTCGATGCTCGTACTCTTCTCAGCCTAGTTCTCCGACCTTGGGTCATTTTCAGAACGGAGGCGGAGATAGGTAAGATGCTTAGACTTTTTTTCTCATCCTGAAAACTACAATAATTTAGCAAAGCTCGTAGTTAACGATATATCGTACCTGCTTAACAGGTTTATGGAGTCGTATGGTCGAACAGAACGAGGACACTTCGAAAATGTTTATTTTTGTTTGCCTTTTTGATTTTAAAAGTGTGTGAGCTCAGAGTATGGCGGAAACACACGTAACGTTACTGTTGAAACTCACTGTATTGCTATTACATCATGACTTCATGACCATGTAAACGTGACTTCCAACGAAGGAAAGAACAGCATTCACTGTGTGTACAAATAACTATTTTAATTTAAAGGCTTTTTCGTCTTTTTATCTGTCTCTAGACTTGTAAATCCTACTTATC